>NC_060184.1:10849546-10912046 GCF_021184085.1 Oncorhynchus gorbuscha
TCCGTCGGGTCTGTGCACTCTCCTCGGTCCAATAACGGTACGGAAATAAGCTGGATATTTAGGCTAAACTAGCCGAGTCTCAATTGCGGAATTGTATTGAAATGTGAATACATGATACGGAAATGATGCTAACAGTGGCACTTCGGATGGAAAAGTTCAATTAAACAAATTAAAATGGCAATGAGATGTTGGTTATAGCAACCATGCAGAAGACTGCACGCACAACTCTTTGAAAAAAAGATCACTGTCGAATCTTTGCAGTCCTTCTTGGTATTTTTTCATTCGTTCATAAATTATGTATATATTGTGTAAAAACAAAACAAGCGAATGTTTACCGATCAAATCTCCACCACTCAACTGAGAACTGTCAGGAGAACCCTGAGCATCCCACCGCATGTGCACATCGTGCTCCGCACGTTCCACCGTGGAAGAAAATAATCAAAATATCCACGAAAATAAATAATTATTCAGATAAAAAGCCAACAGAAATGTGCGCTTGGAAGGAATAAAAAAACAACTATTTGCCCTATATTTACTATACCAGCATGTTGCTTTTCCGAGACAACGGAAACGAACGAATTTTACAACAGACACAGTGCTCGAGCTCTTTCAAAGATAAGCCTTTTTTCCCCGAAGTGGTGACTGGTGAGTGCCTTGGCAGCGGATTGAATCCCGGAGCTCGTTGGGAATTTGCACCGTCCTCCCCTGCTTCCGCAGACTGTAGAGTAGCGCAGACTCGGGTTTGAAATGGTACAGTAGGATCTCGGTCAAGACGGCCAATCAAGACGCAGGCAGGTAGCGAGATGGAGAGCGTGCCAACTCCATGCAATGAACGGGCTCTTCACACGTTATGAGGTGAAAATACATGAATTATCAATAGAATTAATCAAATGGATCTGTTTTGAAAATAGCAATCTGCAATTGAAATTGTCAGTTCCGGTTGACTTGAGACAGGAATAGAAATTAAACAGAATTATGAAAATAGACCTCTAGCTATTATTATTATTTTTTTTTTCAAAAACAACATAGTCAATGGTTCATTCTGAAAACAACAGCATGATTACATCTATGATTTCTATATGATCTGCTATATCCATGTCACGCAAGTGGTACGGGACAAACCATAAGACTCCTGAACATCTAATCAAATGGCTACCCAGACTACTTGCATTATTTATTTTCGATGCATAGTCGCTTTAATAACTCTACCTACATGTACATATTACCTCAATTACCTCAACACAGGTGGCACATTGGCCCGCTATTGTTATTTACTGCTGCTCTTTAATTTGTTATTCTTATCTCTTACTTTTTTATATTTTCTTAAATCTGCATCGTTAGTTGCCTATAAACATGTTATTAAAGTAACATTCTCTTGGTTTTAGTCAACTGAATGACATAGCCCTGTTAAATGCTATTCGCAAATGTTAGCTTTAGTCTACACATCCTTGCACTGGCATGTTGACCCAATTCCAACAATGGATACACCAATCCCAACGTTGGACTAATTCATGAAGAAACAACAATGATGAGGCTACAGAGAAAAATAAATACCACACTTGATTGACTAACCTAGTCAGCTCAGGGATTCGATCTTGCAATCTTTTGGTTACTAGCCATGCGGCTACCTGCTGCCCCATATGACCTCTAGATGGGTCATTTTAGACACCTGTTGACTGAATAGCAAGTGGAAGAGCTCTACTTAGATTTTCAGGATGGGTGACATTGTGAAAACATCTGTCGTTTTGCCCCTGAACAAGGCAGTTAACCCACTGTTCCTAGGCTGCCGTTGAAAATAAGAATTTGTTCTTAATTAACTGACTGGCCTAGTAAAATAAATATGGGTGTAAACGAGAAAGATACAAAACATGAGAATGAATGTTCTTGGTTTGTCTGCAGGTACACAGCGACACCTTGTGGATAAAACTATTCTAATCTTCTGGAGCCCAGTGATGTTTGGTCAATTATTTTATTAAAATATAGTCAATTCACTCCAACAGAGGCACTGTGGTAATGTTGATTAGGAAGTTCATCAAATAAGTTCATATATACTTTATAAATCTCTTTATATTATGTGATAAATGGTATACTACATAGTAACCTTTATATTATGTGATAAATGGTATACTGCATAGTAACCTTTATATTATGTGATAAACGGTATACTGCATAGAAACCTTTATATTATGTGATAAACGGTATACTGCATAGTAACCTTTATATTATGTGATAAATGGTATACTGCATAGTAACCTTTATATTATGTGATAAATGGTATACTGCATAGTAACCTTTATATTATGTGATAAATGGTATACTACATAGTAACCTTTATATTATGTGATAAATGGTATACTACATAGTAACCTTTATATTATGTGATAAATGGTATACTACATAGTAACTACATGATAAGGGTAAATTAACAAGGAATCAAATACAAACACTCCGATGTCAAGTCTGTCCTAGTAACTCTTCAACACATAGAACTGTCATATTTAAGATATTATTTCACCATTGATACAAAGAATAAACATAATTGTTCAAAATCCATTTTCATAAAAAATAGCTAGATATTTGAATAAGGTGCTTCATTGAATGAAAAAGGTAATTTGCTCCACTAAGAAGTATAAGAAATAAGACAAGTATGTTATAGAGAAGTGCTAGTCATGTTCAGGTCCCAGTCAGGCCAGGCTGCGGTTGTCTGTCCTCTGTGTCTGATTTTACACACCACTCCACTCTTTGGTCTCAAAGTCCCAGTGTCCAGGATGTCAAAGGACTGGCCAGGCAGCAGGCTGAAGTCAAACCTCTGAAGCAGCTTGGCCATCACTACCTTAGCCTCCATCTGTGAACAACAGATCTCTTTAAAGGATGACAAATCTGGTGTGCTCAACTATAAGAAAGTATATAATGGGAGGCAGAAGTCCAGGAGTAATCTAACTAGGATGGATAATAGGATCAGCAGAGAACAATCCCAAATAAAGTTGTTTCAATGTATTTCATACGGACAGTCTGCTCACCTGTGCGAAGCTCTGTCCCAGACATGAGCGTGGTCCCAGGGCGAAGGGGTAGTAGCAGTAATAGGGTCTTCAGGACAGAAACAAACACAACGTGTCTGTTAGCTCTTAAAAAGTGACTGAATACACAGAGTCCAATGTGTTTTTCTGTTGCTCATTAAGATAAACTAGATTGTTGTTGTTTGTACCCCATGAGACCAGGTGGTGTAAAGTACTAAGTTCATTCCTTCTGCCTCTGATTGGGTAGTCTCACTAAACACAAATGCTTCGATTGTAAATTATGTCGGAGTGTTGAACTGTGACCCTGGCTATCCGTAGATTAAGAAAACAAGAATATCGTGTCGTCTGGTTTGCTTAATATAAGACATTTTAAATGATTTATACATTTACTTTTGATACTTAAGGACACTTAAAACCAAATACTTTTAGACTTTTACTCAAGTAGTATTTTACTGGGTGACTTTTACTTTTACTTGAGTCATTTTCTATTAAGGTATTTTACTCAAGTGTGAAAATTGGGTACTTTTCCCACCACTGCATGAGACACCATAAGAACAAAGCCAGTATCACTTCCTCAAAATAGTCCAAGTTAACTCAAGAAATCTGCAATTAATTCTGTTTTTTTGTCGACAAGGTTTTAGTGACGCAAATTTCCATCTCATTAAGGTGTTTAGTGTAGTATTTCTCAAGTAAAAAATGCGCTACATGTTGTCTTTTGTAAACAAAGTCCGATCCACTGTTCTGCCATCGGATAGAGCGTAAACACCACAGCTGTTTATCCCGTGTTAGTGGGTGAAATCAAAACCCAACCACCATGTAAGTCATGACGAACTTTGACTTCATGACCAAAAGTAGCCCTTTCCTTCGATCACTGATCAAAAGTGCCGTCTTTGGCCTCATGGGTGGAATATAGTGGCTGGAGCTCTGTCAGAGTGACCATTGAGTTCTTGGTCACCTCGCTGACCAAGCCCCTTCTCCCCTGATTGCTCAGTTTGGCCGGGTGGTCAGCTCTAGGGAGGGTCTTGGTGGTTCAAAACTTCTTCCATTTAAGAATGATGGAGGCCACTGTGTTCTTGGGGGCCTTCAATGCCGTAGACATTTCTTTGGTACCCTACCCTATATCTGTGCATTGACACAATCCTGTCTCGGAGCTCTATGGACAATTGCGTCAACCACATGGCTTGGTTTTTGCTCTGACATGCACTGTCAACAGTGGGACCTTATATATACAGGTGTGCATCTTCCTAAATCACGTCCATTCAATTTAATTTACCACAGGTGGACTCCAATCAAGTTGTAGAAACACCTGAAGGATGATCAACGGAAACCTTTTTTTCCTTCGTCATTATGGGGTATTGTGTGGAGATTGATAAGGAAAATTGTTTTTTAAATACATTTTAGCATAAGTCTGTAACGTAACAAAATGTGGAAAAAGTGAAGTGGTCTGAATATTTTCTGGATGCGATGTATTCGAGTTTCAACGAGAGAAGTTGATTCTCGAGTTCAGTTCTGCTTTAATCAATTCAAATGTTGTAAAGAAACAATAAAACAATGACAACGTATCGTGTGACTTACTTGGCAGCGTCTGGATGGAACCTCTCTGGGTCAAACTTCAGCGGGTCCTCAAAGAACTTATCCAACCTTCCACACACATAAGAATTGAACTGTAGACAGACAAGATAAGGGGAAAACAAAAGATTTAAGACAGTTTAGGAAATAAAATAAGTACACCCACACCCAAAATAGTTAATGAGGTGTTGACTACACTGTTAAGATGAAGTTCATTGAAACACCAAAACTGTTTCAATATGCTTTGTGTTGTAGTCATGACTGACAAAGATATATAGTTAAGCAAACTTTACTAGGCATGTTGTCAACCAGCACATTAATAAAGTAAGTAAAAACTGGTTTCCGTTTCCTGTGTAACATCAATATGAGTAACATCAATATTGCTACATTAACTAGTGGCAACTGAGCTGCCACCAACTTGAAGGAGACGAAACCATATCTTTGCTGGAGTATTGAAACACATGACACGGTGTGTTGTAACACCACTAAATCAAATATTGTGCAACACCTTGCCAGGGACTGGGAGCACTAACAGAACAGGTTGAACACACTACTTTGGTGTTTCGAGTTCTGTTTAGAGCAGAATTAGATCCCTTCTCTTTTGTTGTCATTTCCTTTGTCTATGTGGGAATGGGTGCTGTCCTCATTGAACGTCAAAATGCCTGACAGTTTTGGTATCCGTTCATCATGATCCATTACACAACAAACTGCTTAATACCAATATAGAAATACAGTCTTCTTTCTTCAAACATGTACACAACATTGTGTGAATGAATTATAGTCTAAAAACGTTACCCACAATCCTCTAAAAACAGAGTCATGCGTTAAGATAAGAAATGCAATGTGATTAAAACAAAATACTTCCAATGAGTTCAATCAATCTATTGTCTCTTAACTTTGGTTATCCTCATAAATGAAATTACATTTTGTGTAACATATGCAGTTGGATTTACATTACTTTGGTAAAATTAAATTAACAAATCATTGAAATTACTTGCATTTGTAAACCATTGATTGTATGAGAAACATAATGTTTGAGTGTTGATGCTTTTACATTCACTGAACCCCCAAAATGGGTTTTCACAACGCTCTCTTAAAAACACCCGTATTCAGGTTGGAGAACCACTGTGGGTGTTTCAGAGTTCCTACACTTCTGTTTTAAAACACATTCTGTGTATCAACATTATACATTCAAACACCCAGATCTCAGCTTAGGTGCACTACCTGTCATGGTTTCATTACACAATCATGGTGTTTTGAGAAATTCTATGTTTACATTCTATGTTAACATAAGAAAAGTCAATGATACAATGATGCTACATTGAGGTAGGAGCCATACTGGCTTCGAAATTCTACTTCATTCCTTTACTACATTGAGGTATGAGCCATACTGGCTTAGAAATTCTACTTCATTCCTTTGCTACATTGAGGTATGAGCCATACTGGCATAGACAAGGCTACTTCATTCCTTTACTACATTGAGGTATGAGCCATACTGGCTTGGACAAGGATACTCCATTCCTTTACCACATTGAGGTATGAGCCACACTGGCTTAGACAAGGCTACTTCATTCCTTTACTACATTGAGGTACCACAGGGTATCACATGTTAACACCACAACTAAACTTAGAGATATTATCATACAACAGTCATCACTCCTCCACATAGTTTTTGAGGTGACGACTCACGAAGCATGAGACTCCTGCTGGGATGGGGATGCTGTTGATGACGATGTCGTTGGGGATGAAACGAGAAGTGCCTGGTGCTGTAGGGTACAACCTTAGAGTCTCCTTCAAAACCTGACGGGGGAGAGATGATATGAATCAAACACACCATGCTGATTCATTGACGATTTGAAGAGTTACCTTTTCGTCCTAAACTTGGTGCTCCGGTACCGTTTGCCATGCGGTAGCAGAGAGAACAGTCTCCGACTTGGGGGACTGGAGGATTTGACAAATTTTGGGGCCTTC
Source organism: Oncorhynchus gorbuscha (assembly GCF_021184085.1). Classification (NCBI taxonomy): domain Eukaryota; kingdom Metazoa; phylum Chordata; class Actinopteri; order Salmoniformes; family Salmonidae; genus Oncorhynchus; species Oncorhynchus gorbuscha. The sequence continues at coordinate 10,856,104 of NC_060184.1, forward strand.
CTGACACCGCCTAGTATATAGGTCCTGGATGTCAGGAAGCTTGGTCCCAGTGATGTACTGGGCCGTATGCACTACCCTCTGTAGTGCCTTCCGGTCAGATGCCGAGTAATTGCCATACGAAGTGGTAATACAACCGTTCAGGATGCTCTCAATGGTGCAGCTGTAGAACTTTTTGAGGATCTGGGGACCCATGCCAAATATTTTCAGTGTCTTGATAGGGAAAAGGTGTTGTCGTGCCCTCTTCACAACTGTCTTGGTGCGTTTGGACCATGATAGTTTGTTGGTAATTTGGTGATGTGGACACCAAGGTATTTGAAACTCTCAACCCGCTCCAATTCAGTCTAGTCAATGTTTATGTGGCCTGTAAAGCCCTCCTTTTCCTATAGTCCACGATCAGCTCCTTTGTCTTGCTCACATTGAGAGAGAGGTTGTTGTCCTGGCACCAGACTGCCAGGTCTCTGACCTCGTCTCTATAGTCTGTCTCATCGTTGTCAGTGATCAGGCCTACCACTGTTGTGTCATCAGCAAACGTAATAATGGTGTTGGAGTGGTGGGTGAACAGGGAGTACAGGAGGGGACTAAGCACACACACAAAATAGCACATTTCGCTGGGCAGCCATCTCCTCCAGCACCATTCTATCAGCCATCGGACAACATTGTATAACTTACAATATGGTTTCTGTGTACAGATGCCAGTTCCAATTCTGAGTCCTTGATCTGGTTTGTAGCTCCATTGCTGTCACTGTCAGGTCAATGACAAGACAGCACACACGAACCTGGGACAGGTAGATCATTTACCTGAGACAGGTAGGTCATTTTCCCCAGGTCGTCAAAGCTGATTTCCTGTTTCATCCCGATGACGTCATCCACTTCCTGCTTCACCCTGGAAATGGCAGAGACAGTCACAAACTCAACCAAACTGTTTTTATTACAGAAATGATCAATACCGAAAATAGAAATGATGAAAACAAGTCCTACTTTGTCAGTATCTCTGGCAGTCTTCCCAGTTCCATGACCGTAAAAGCTAGTTGATTGGCTGTTGTCTCTTGCCCTGTCATGATTAAAACAACAAAAGTACGGTGACTGTTGTTTCTTCAAATTTCACTTGAGCTCGAAAATCTATATATATATACAGTTTAAGTCGGAAGTTAACAAACACTTAGGTTGGAGTCATTAAAATGTGTTTTTCAAAAACTCCACAAATTTCTTGTTAAAAAACTATAGTTTTGGTAAGTCAGTTAGGACATCTACTTCGTGCATGACAAGAGTAATTTTTCCAACAATTGTTTACAGACAGATTAGTTCACTTATAATTCACTGTATAACAATTCCAGTGCGTCAGAAGTTTACATACACTATGTTGACTGTGCCTTTAAACAGCTTGGAAAATTCCAGAAAATGATGTCATGGCTTTAGAAGCTTCTGATAGGCTAATTTACATCATTTGAGTCAATTGAAGGTGTACGGACTGCAATAGCATCGAATAGTCCCCGTGATATGCAACTGTTCAGGGAAGTCAGGAACCAATACACACAGTCAGTCAGGAAAGCTAAGGCCAGCTTCTTCAGGCAGAAGTTTGCATCCTGCAGCTCCAACTCCAAAAAGTTCTGGGACACTGTGAAGTCCATGGAGAACAAGAGCACCTCCTCCCAGCTGCCCACTGCACTGAGGCTAGGTAACACTGTCACCACCGATAAATCCATGATTATCGAAAACTTCAATAAGCATTTCTCAACGGCTGGCCATGCCTTCCGCCTGGCTACTCCAACCTCGGCCAACAGCTCCGCCCCCCCGCAGCTCCTCGCCCAAGCCTCTCCAGGTTCTCCTTTACCCAAATCCAGATAGCAGATGTTCTGAAAGAGCTGCAAAACCTGGACCCGTACAAATCAGCTGGGATTGACAATCTGGACCCTCTATTTCTGAAACTATCCGCCGCCATTGTCGCAACCCCTATTACCAGCCTGTTCAACCTCTCTTTCATATCGTCTGAGATCCCCAAGGATTGGAAATCTGCCGTAGTCATCCCCCTCTTCAAAGGGGGAGACACCCTGTACCCAAACTGTTACAGACCTATATCCATCCTGCCCTGCCTATCTAAGGTCTTCGAAAGCCAAGTCAAAAAACAGGTCACTGACCATCTCGAATCCCACCGTACCTTCTCCGCTGTGCAATCTGGTTTCCGAGCCGGTCACGGGTGCACCTCAGCCACACTCAAGGTACTAAACGATATCATAACCGCCATCGATAAAAGACAGTACTGTGCAGCCGTCTTCATCGACCTTGCCAAGGCTTTCGACTCTGTCAATCACCAGATTCTTATCGGCAGACTCAGTAGCCTCGGTTTTTCGGATGACTGCCTTGCCTGGTTCACCAATTACTTTGCAGACAGAGTTCAGTGTATCAAATCGGAGGGCATGCTGTCCGGTCCTCTGGCAGTCTCTATGGGGGTGCCACAGGGTTCAATTCTCGGGCCGACTCTTTTCTCTGTATATATCAATGATGTTGCTCTTGCTGCGGGCGATTCCCTGATCCACCTCTGCGCAGACAACACCATTTTATATACTTTCGGCCCGTCATTGGACACTGTGCTATCTAACCTCCAAACGAGCTTCAATGCCATACAACACTCCTTCCGTGGCCTCCAACTGCTCTTAAACGCTAGTAAAACCAAATGCACGCTTTTCAACCGATCGCTGCCTGCACCCGCATGCCCGACTAGCATCAGCACCCTGGATGGTTCCGACCTTGAATATGTGGACATCTATAAGTACCTAGGTGTCTGGCTAGACTGCAAACTCTCCTTCCAGACTCATATCAAACATCTCCAATCGAAAATCAAATCAAGAGTCGGCTTTCTATTCCGCAACAAAGCCTCCTTCACTCACGCCGCCAAGCTTACCCTAGTAAAACTGACTATCCTACCGATCCTCGACTTCGGCGATGTCATCTACAAAATGGCTTCCAACACTCTACTCAGCAAACTGGATGCAGTCTATCACAGTGCCATCCGTTTTGTCACTAAAGCACCTTATACCACCCACCACTGCGACTTGTATGCTCTAGTCGGCTGGCCGTCGCTACATATTAGTCGCCAGACCCACTGGCTCCAGGTCATCTACAAGTCCATCCTAGGTAAAGCTCCGCCTTATCTCAGTTCACTGGTCACGATGGCAACACCCATCCGTAGCACGCGCTCCAGCAGGTGTATCTCACTGATCATCCCTAAAGCCAACACCTCATTTGGCCGCCTTTCATTCCATTACTCTGCTGCCTGTGACAGGAACGAACTGCAAAAATCGCTGAAGCTGGAGACTTATCTCCCTCACCAACTTCAAACATCAGCTATCTGAGCAGCTAACCGATCGCTACAGCTGTACATAGTCTATTGGTAAATAGCCCACCCATTTTCACCCACCTCATCCCCATACTGTTTTTATTTATTTACTTTTCTGCTCTTTTGCACACCAATATCTCTACCTGTACATGACCATCTGATCATTTATCACTCCAGTGTTAATCTGCAAAATTGTAATTATTCACCTACCTCCTCATGCCTTTTGCACACATTGTATATAGACTCCCCTTTTTTTATACTGTGTTATTGACTTGTTAATTGTTTACTCCATGTGTAAGTCTGTGTTGTCTGCTCACACTGCTATGCTTTATCTTGGCCAGGTCGCAGTTGCAAATGAGAACTTGTTCTCAACTAGCCTACCTGGTTAAATAAAGGTGAAATAAAAATAAAATAAAACCTGTTGATGAATTTCAAGGCCTACCTTCAAACTCAGTGCCTCTTTGTTTGACATCATGGGAAAATCAAAAGAAATCAGCCAAGACCTCAGAAAAAAATGTGTAGACCTCCACAAGTCTGGTCCATCCTTGGGAGCAATTTCCAAATGTGTGAATGTACCATGTTCATCTGTACAAACAATAGTACACAAGTATAAACACCGTGGGACCATGCAGCTGTCATACAGCTCAGGAAGGAAACACGTTCTGTCTCCTAGAGTTGAACGTACTTTGGTGCGAAAAGAGCAAATCAATCACAGAACAATAGCAAAGAAACTTATGAAGATGCTGGAGGAAGCAGGTACAAAAGTATCTATATCCACAGTAAAACGAGTCCTATAGAGACATAACCTGAATGGCCGCTCAGCAAGGAAGAAGCCACTGCTCCAAAACCACCATTAAAAAAAAACAGACTACAGTTTGCAACTGCACATGGGGACAAAGATCGTACTTTTTGGAGAATTGTCCTCTGGTCTAATGAAACAAAAATACAACTGTTTGGTCATAACAACCATCGTTTTGTTTGGAAGAAAAAAAGGGATGCTTGCAAGGCGAAGAACACCATCCCAAACGTGAAGCACGGGGGTTGCAGCATCATGTTGTGGGGGTGCTTTGCAAGAAGGGACTGGTGAACTTCACAAAATAGATGGCTTCATGAGGTAGGAAAATTATGTGAATATATTGAAGCGACATCTCAAAACATCAGTCAGGAAGTTAAAGCTTGGTCGCAAATGGTTCTTCCGAATGGACAATGATCCCAAGCATCATTTCAAAGTTGTGGCAAAATAGCTTAAGGACAACAAAGTCAAGGTATTGGAGTGGCCATCACAAAGCCCTGACCTCAATCCTATATAGACTTTGTGGGCAGAACTGAAAAAGTTTGTGCGAGCAAGGAGGCCTACAAACCTGACTCAGTTACACCAGCTCTGTCAGGAGGAATGGGCCAAAATTCACCCAACTTATTGTGGGAAGCTTGTGGAAGGATACCCAAAACGTTTGACCCAAGTTTTAAAAAAATGTAAAGGCAATGCTACCAAATACTAATTGAGTGTATGTAAACTTCTGACCCACTGGGAATGTGATGATAATTCTCTCTACTATCATTCTGACATTTCACATTCTTAAAATAAATTGGTGATCCTAACTGACCTAAACCAGGGAATTTTTACTAGGATTAAATGTCAGGAATTGTAAAAACTGAATGTGGTGTATGTAAACCTCTGACGTCAACTGTATATATATATATATATATATATATATATATATATATATATATATATATATATATATATAAATAAAGTATAGCACTTGTTTCAGGAAGACGTACCCGCAATGAAGAATGTCACAAAGTTGTCCAGCATAAGCTCCTCATCATCATTTGCTATGTTTTCCTCTGAAATGATGGAAATATATCAGTTTACAGCATTGAGACAATAGTGCTACTGAACCTCATCAATTACATGACTGTTTTAGCAAACACTTGTCCCACAATGTCACATGCAGAGCCACAGGTAAAAGGTTTCCAATGTTAGCCTGGTCCCAGATCAGTTTGTGCCGTCTTGTCTTGAACAGTGGCAGGAGTTGGCAAGACGGCACGAACAGATCTAGGATCAGGCTACTACAACATGCCTTTGCCAGCCGTCTTGAGGATCTGTGTGAGGATGTCTTTTGGAACGTCCTCTCCGTTTTGGACGGCCATTTTCCTCTCGTTGATCCACTGTCTGCCTGTCGAACGCAGCAGCTGACAAGACTTCTTCACCTCGTTGATGAACTTCTTGTTCTTTGGGTAGAGCTAAATGTGTAGGATCTTAATTTGATTACTCTTTTTCAATTATGTGAATTTTCCTGCATAGCAGGAAATGCAAATGTGTGTATTGAATGTTTAAAGAGGCTTGTAAAAGTTTGTAATTTCCATTTAAAAATGTCAGACTTGATATGCCCTGATGTAAAATGTATCAACCCCTACAAAAAATGTCTATTAATTATAATCGACATAATAATTCACATTTCTTTTGCTGCAGGATTATTTGCCAGCTGTAGCAAACAGGCTCAAAATAAACTCCTACAACTTTAGAGATATGACATCTGACCATTTATTTAAATCCCACCGAGGGAATGTGAATTATTTACCTGGAAGGTGAAGTCTCTGAGATAGTGGACCATTCCCTTCAGACACATCTCTATAGCGTTGGGGAACGGAGAGTCACTCTCCTTCAGCAGATCCAGCTCCACTCCAAACGCCACCTACAGATGAGATAAAAACAGAGGCTTGACAATATCTTACAACATGATAAGGTAAAACTCCTGGTTCTATTTATGCTAGTTATAGCTAGCACATTGGCTTGGTGAGACTAAATTGTATATAGCTTAGGTAATGAGTGTGTTATAACTGCCTGTTATGACAATTTTACTGTCAGATATACAAACAAATGTAGCTTTATAACAGAAAGAATCAATTGTAGGGGCAGTGTGGGGATCTGAGGGTAACAGGAAGTGACCGTTACCTTAGTGATGACATCCAGTGTCACACAGTTGAACATGTGTTGCATGTTGGCAGCTGTGTTGGTGTCAGCCATGTCCGCCAGTTTATCCATCAGCTTCTCTGCCCTCTCGTTGAACGCACCCATCTGACCCCGCAGGTACCTAACAATACACAGCAATGATGGATGGATGAACAGATGGATGAACAGATGGATGGATTGATCAGTGGAGTGATCAATGAGTCGATTGATCAATTAGAGTGACTTACAGACTGCTGAAGGCAGGGTCCATTATTCTTCGCTGTTTGTACCATTCATCATGATTCTGTGCTGTGACCAGGCCACTTCCCAAAAACCTATGAAGAAGATGGACAACATAGTATTTACCCTAAGACTGAATAAACTGACCAGTGACCAAGTTGTCCCGTTTGAATGTCTATATGCTCTGTAGGCTACGCATGCAATAACCAGCATTAGGAGGGATTGTGTTGAAAGAGCAAACCAAAACATTGACACAATAAATAGTAGTAGGAAGTATATTTAGATAACATAAATTATACAGAGGACTCACCTCTGTCCAAAAAGGTTGAAGAGACGCTTGTAGACCATTGAGGCTTTGGGGTACTTAGGTGACATCAGGACTTCCTGTGGAGACAAAGAAAAGTGTCCGTTTGGTTTGAAGGGGGAATTGGGGTAATGTGTTATTTTACAGCACTTTCATTTCAGAAATTAACATGGTAAAATGTGTGATTACACTAATCTTGGTTAACCCAGAACTAAAATCTTGCTTAATTTGGTCAGGTGTTTACGTAGTCAGTTCATCAGATATTATAATTACAGTAATTTCACAGGTTTACCTTGGTGGTATCAGGACAGGTCACACACAACATCACAATATGCAAACCGTTGATACGGTAGACCGGTCCATAAGTCTCAGCCCTGTCAAAGATAAAATATATCTTTATTTATTGTCCCAGGATAAACAACACCTGATTCAATCTATGTGTGTAGCATTCAACAAACCATTCCAGAAATTTGTCGTGGACAACTCGACCATTGCTCATCTCCCTCAGCATGGTTGGGGAATGACCAAATATAAAACTAGGGGAGAACATGAGACGGGTTAATAACTGAATAATAAGAACGTTATGACATGAGTGATACCTTCACCTAGTGGAAAGGAAAAAGACAGGTGAAACAGCGACCCTGACGGCTGTTGAGGTCAACTTTCACCTACTGTAGTTCCTTATCAACAAATCCGATGCGTTATGTCGCCACTCAATATAGTTGAAACTAACATTTAGCTAAAGCATTTTAAAATAAATATTCAAGTTACATCATACTGACTCACCTATCCCTTGGTGGTCCCGGTATGTGATCATATTTCAGATGAATATATTTAATGTAAAGACAAAAAAATAGAAACGCGATCAAAATCAATCCAAGCAGGCAAATAAGCAAATAACCGATCCAACCTGCAAAGAAAGAGAAAAGGTCCATATTTCCGAAGACTCGGTAGCTCGCGGTGACCCTGCAAACCAGTTATGTGGTCGTTGTTTTTGGACGGAATTCGATCACCTGTAGTACTCGTAGTAGAGAGGAAGAGACGAAGCGAGAGGGTTTACTACGCCCAAAATTTGATCATGAAATATTATGGAGTGGCTGCTCTGGAACCTGTTTTTCCGTGGCTATTGATAGGGAGATTTCTGCGCATGAGCGTGGTGTTTTTTTGTATGTACTGTAGGTGCTGTCCTCTCTGCAGTTTTACGTAGCTTCTGTTACGTAGCCTAAGAAAGTTTGGCTGCCCAGAGGTTGAACAGGTTGAACTCGTGCGGTACTTGCATGTTCATTGAGTGGTTAAAGGGCATCTTGTTTTTTTTGCCTCTTTGCGAAACTTTTTGCAGGAATTCTGGCTAGTGGCTACGATATGGCGGCAACTATAATGAGCATCTTATATCATCACACAAAATTATATTCTAATTTTGCCCTGTTCTATCAAAAGTGTTGGAAAAACGTAGCAATAATCATCTGGCTTTCTTGATGTCTATAGTATTCTCGCTGGTATGCAATCTAGTTTCAGCTCAGGTTATGGATGTCACTGCAACCTTAAAAGGTCATAAATGATGTCAACATTGCCATTGATTCTAAGCAATTGTAACGGATGTGAAATGGCTAGCTAGTTAGCGGTGGTCCTGCTAAATAGCGTTTCAATCGGTCACTTATTCTGAGACCTTGAAGTAGTGGCTCCCCTTGCTCTGCAAGGGCCGGGGCTTTTGTGGAGCGATGGGTAACGATGCTTCGAGGGGTGACTGTTGTTGATGTGTGCAGAGGGTCCCTGGTTCGCGCGAGGGGACGGTCTAAAGTTATACTGTTACACAATGTTGGGCTGCTATTTTTCTTGACTTGGCCAAAGTTTTTGATACAGAAGACCATTCCTGTTGAACGGCTAAGGAGTATTGGTGTCTCTGAAGGGGGAGCTTGGTTTGCTAACTACCTCTCTCAAAGAGTGCAGTGTATAAAGTCAGCACATCTGCTGTCTTAGCCACTGCCTGTCACCAAGGGAGTACCCCAATGCTCAATCCTAGGCCCCACGCTCTTCTCAATTTACCTCAACAACATAGCTCAGGCAGTAGGAAACTCTCTCATCAATTTATAAGCAAGATGATTGATTGTCTAACACTCAGCTGGCCCCTCCCTGGATTTTGTGTTAAAAGCTCTACAGCAAATCTTTCTTAATGTCTAACAAGCTTTCTCTGCCCTTTACCTTTGTTTTGGAGATGTTCATAACAAGGTTATGTGTTTTAGTAAGAAGAATGACGCTCTCCCAACCTGTGTGATTATTACCTCTGAGGGTTTAGAGCTAAAGAGTATGGCTAGATGGTACACTGTCCTTCTCTCAGCACATATCAAAGCTGCAGGCTAAAGTTAAATCTAGACTTGGTTTCCTCTATCGTAATCGCTCCTCTTTCACCCCAGCTGTCAAACTAACCCTGGTTCAAATGACCATCCTACCCATGCTAGACTGCCAGATACGTAATTTATAGATCGGCAGGTGTGTTCCTTCGAGCGGCTAGATGTTCTTTACCATTCAGCCATCAGATTTGCCACCAATGCTCCTTATAGGACACATCACTGCACTTTAGACTCCTCTGTAAACTGGTCATCTCTGTATACCTGTCGCAAGACCTACTGGTTGATGCTTATCTATAAAACCCTCTTAGGCCTCACTCGCCCCTATCTGAGATACCAACTGCAGCCCTCATCCTCCACATACAACACCCGTTCTGCCAGTCACATTCTGTGAAAGGTCCCCAAAGCACACACATCCCTGGGTTGCTCCACTTTTTTAGTTTGCTGCAGCTAGCGACTGGAACGAGCAGCAAAAAATACTCAAACTGGACAGTTTTATCTCCATCTCTTCATTCAAAGACTCAATCATAGACACTCTAACTGACAGTTGTGGCTGCTTTGCGTGATGTATTGTTGTCTCTACCTTCTTGCCCTTTGTGCTGTTGCCGGTGTTCAACAATGTTTGTACCATGTTTTGTGCTGCTACCATGTTGTCATGTTGTGCTGCTGCCATATTGTGTTGCTAGCATGTTGTGCTGCAGCCATGTTGTGTTGCTAGCATGTTGTTGTCATGTTGTGCTGCTGCCGTGTTGTGTTGCTAGCATGTTGTTGTCATGTTGTGCTGCTGCCATGTTGTGTTTCTAGCATGCTGTGTTGCTAGCATGTTGTCATGTTGTGCTGCTGCCATATTGTGTTGCTTGCATGTTGTCATGTTGTGTTGCTAGCATGTTGTCATGTGCTACTGCCATGTTGTGTTGCTAGCATGTTGTTGTCATGTTCTGTTGCTAGCATGTTGTTGTCATGTTGTGCTGCTGCCATGTTGTGTTGCTAGCATGTGATGTCATGTTGTGTTGCTAGCAAGTTCTTGTCATGTTGTGTTGCTAGGATGTTCTTGTCATGTTGTGTTGCTAGCATGTTGTTGTCATGTTGTGTTGCTAGGATGTTCTTGTCATGTTGTGTTGCTAGCATGTTGTTGTCATGTTGTGTTGCTAGCATTCTCTGCCCCACCTGCACAGAATGATGAGTGGCCACTGACAGGCACAGAGATTACATGCATGTTGTCATGTTGTGCTGCTGCCATGTTGTGTTTCTAGCATGTTGCTGCCATGATGTGTTTCTAGCATGTTGTCATGTTGTGCTACTGCCATGTTGTGTTACTAGCATGTTGTCATGTTGTGCTGCTGCGATGTTGTGTTTCTAGCATGCTGTGTTGCTAGCATGTTGTCATGTTGTGCTGCTGCCATATTGTGTTTATGCCACTATGTTGTGTTGCTAGGATGCTATGTTGCTAACATGTTGTTGTCATGTTGTGCTGCTGCCATGTTGTGTTGCTAGCATGTTGATGTCATGTTGTGTTGCTAGCATGTTGTTGTCATGTTGTGTTGCTAGGATGTTGTTGTCATGTTGTGTTGCTACCATGTTGTTGTCATGTTGTGCTGTTACCACGTTGCTGTCATGCTGTGTTGCTAGCATGTTGTTGTAATGTTGTGTTGCTACCGTGTTGTTGTCATGTTGTGTTGCTAGCATGTTGTTGTAATGTAGTGTTGCTACCGTGTTGTTATCATGTTGTGTTGCTAGCATGTTGTTGTCATGTTGTGTTGCTACCGTGTTGTTGTGATGTTGTGTTGCTAGCATGTTGTTGTCATGTTGTGTTGCTAGCATGTTGTTGTCATGTTGTGTTGCTAGCATGTTGTTGTAATCTTGTGTTGCTACCGTGTTGTTGTCATGTTGTGTTGCTAGCATGTTGTTGTGATGTTGTGTTGCTAGCATGTTGTTGTGATGTTGTGTTGCTACCGTGTTGTTGTCATGTTGTGTTGCTAGCATGTTGTTGTCATGTTGTGTTGCTAGCATGTTGTTGTGATGTGTTGCTAGCATGTTGTTGTGATGTTGTGTTGCTAGCATGTTGTTGTCATGTTGTGTTGCTAGCATGTTGTTGTGATGTGTTGCTAGCATGTTGTTGTGATGTTGTGTTGCTAGCATGTTGTTGTCATGTTGTGTTGCTAGCATGTTGTTGTGATGTTGTGTTGCTAGCATGTTGTTGTGATGTTGTGTTGCTAGCATGTTGTTGTCATGTTGTGTTGCTAGCATGTTGTTGTGATGTTGTGTTGCTAGCATGTTGTTGTGATGTTGTGTTGCTAGCATGTTGTTGTCATGTTGTATTGCTAGCATGTTGTTGTGATGTTGTGATGTTGTTGTGATGTTGTTTTTCTCTCCAAAACTCTTGAACGTGCCGTCCTTGGCCAGCTCTCCCGCTATCTCTCTCTGAATGACCTTCTTGATCCAAATCAGTCAGGTTTCAAGACTAGTCATTCAACTGAGACTGCTCTCCTCTGTATCACGGAGGCGCTCCGCACTGCTAAAGCTAACTCTCTCTCCTCTGCTCTCATCCTTCTAGATCTATCGGCTGCCTTCGATACTGTGAACCATCAGATCCTCCTCTCCACCCTCTCCGAGTTGGGCATCTCCGGCGCGGCCCACGCTTGGATTGCGTCCTACCTGACAGGTCGCTCCTACCAGGTGGCGTGGCGAGAATCTGTCTCCTCACCACGCGCTGACTGGTGTCCCCCAGGGCTCTGTTCTTGGCCCTCTCCTATTCTCGCTATACACCAAGTCACTTGGCTCTGTCATAACCTCACATGGTCTCTCTTATCATTGCTATGCAGACGACACACAATTAATCTTCTCCTTTCCCCCTTCTGATGACCAGGTGGCGACCGCATCTCTGCATGTCTGGCATGTATGTGTGGATGACTCACCACCTTGTTGAACCTCGGCAAGACGGAGCTGCTCTTCCTCCCGGGAAGGACTGCCCGTTCCATGATCTCGCCATCACGGTTGACAACTGTTGTCCTCCTCCCAGAGCGCCAAGAACCTGGCGTGATCCTGGACAACACCCTGTCGTTCTCAACTAACATCAAGGCGGTGGCCCGTTCCTGTTGGTTCATGCTCTACAACATCCGCAGAGTACGTTGCCTCACACAGGAAGCGGCGCAGGTCCTAATCCAGGCACTTGTCATCTCCCGTTGGATTACTGCATGCTGTTGGCTGGGCTTGCCTGTGCCATTAAACCCTTCAACTCATCCAGAACGCCGCAGCCCGTCTGGTGTTCAACCTTCCCAAGTTCTTCACGTCACCCCGCTCCTCCGTTCTCTCCACTGGCTTCCAGTTGAAGCTCGTGTCCGCTACAAGACCATGGTGTTGCCTTTGGAGCTGTGAGGGGAACGGCACCTCAGTACCTCCAGGCTCTGATCAGGCCCTACACCCAAACAAGGGCACTGCGTTCATCCACCTCTGGCCTGCTCGCCTCCCTACCAGGAAGTACAGCTCCCGCTCAGCCCAGTCAAAACTGTTCGCTGCCCTGGCCCCCCAATGGTGGAACAAACTCCCTCACGACGCCAGGACAGCGGAGTCAATCACCACCTTCCGGAGACACCTGAAACCCCACCTCTTTAAGGAATACCTAGGATAGGTTAAGTAATCCCTCTCACCCCACCCTCCCTAAGTTTTAGATGCACTATTGTTAAGTGACTGTCCCACTGGATGTCATAAGGTGAATGCACCAATTTGTAAGTCGCTCTGGATAAGAGCGTCTGCTAAATGACTTAAATGTAATGTAAATGTGTTGCTAGCATGCTCTGCCCCACCTGCACAGAATGATGAGTCGCCACTGACAGGCACAGAGATTACATTTGCGACAATATCTAGCCTAATAAAAAGAAACCCTCAACCACAGTGACCAGACTGTACAAATGTACCTAGGTAGGTAGGTAGACAGTATCTGCCTACAGCCATGTCTATCAGGCATGCTTAGGCACATATTTTTTTAAAATAGTAAAACCAGCTTCAGTTTGAGATTTACATCAGTAAATAGTTGTATTAATGTTTCTCATCACTGTTTTTTGTAAACTTAGCTAGCTTGCTGGATGTGCAATACTTGTTATTGACATCTGATCTTGCATCACGCCTATAATTTATTGAGATTGGAATGCATTCCAGGTCATAATCATAACTAAATTATGTTACATAGCTAACAGGTAAAATGATTTACAGTTGCTGAAGTTACACGTTTTCTAACAAGTTACAAATCTGAGGCGTGGCACATAACATGTTAGCAGACTAGCTAGCCAATTCCAGCCATGTGCTAAGGCTTGCTGGTAAACCTAGCTGGTTGTAATGTTGTAGCTTGCAGTTTAGTAGCCATATCAATGACCAAAAAGAAAACAAGTTTTACAAACAAGATACAAAAGATCTCCAATTGTAAAACCTCTTCCATGTTTCGTTAGCTAGCTACATAGTTAACCAGCTAAGTTATGTTAGAGTTGCATCAATTCGAATCTGGTATCAGGATAAATATGACATTGAGTCACCGGTTGTATACTATGTATTTTTTATTAGATAACCACTTAGTGGTAAATTCAATTTTCGTATATATACAGTGCCTTGCGAAAGTATTCGGCCCCCTTGAACTTTGCGACCTTTTGCCACATTTCAGGCTTCAAACATAAAGATATAAAACTGTATTTTTTTGTGAAGAATCAACAACAAGTGGGAATAATTTTGCATGCCCAATTTTTCAGTTTTTGATTTGTTAAAAAAGTTAGAAATATCCTATAAATGTCAACTTCATAATTGTGTCCCACTTGTTGTTGATTCTTCACAAAAAAATACAGTTTTATCTTTATGTTAGAAGCCTGAAATGTGGCAAAAGGTCGCAAAGTTCAAGGGGGCCGAATACTTTCGCAAGGCACTGTATATATGTCCCACCTCGCAGGGCAAACAGAGAACTAACTTGTTCTTGACAAAGATATTATAAATATACTCTGACAGAAATAGTTCCTGCTTCAGAGCCGGCCTGTCAGAGTGGAGACTGGGCGTGGTTTAGACTCACCCAGCCTATCGTTGATTGTTGTCATACGAGCTGGTACCAGCCCCCGGGCGCTCCAGTTGATAAATGTAACTGTTGCTGTGTGGAGTATCTATGCGCTCATTCCCTAGATACCGTTATCACATATCTGGTTTCTGTTATTGTTAAGTTTGAGTTCTAACAAAAACAGTCTGTGGTTTGCTACACTACGTTCTGTATGCGTCCATTTTTATGTTTTTATGTATTTTTCCATCATGAGAAAGGCCCATGGCCCTGAAACTGTTAACAATGGTTCAAGTCAGCTATGTTGCATAACACATACATACATCCACACAAGCCAACAGCAGATAATATTCAATCACATATATGGTAACGGGCTATAGTGCATAACACAGAATCCTCATAGTTAGCGAACAGAAAAACTATTTGATTTCCCCCACTGTAACACAGTATATTAGCCAGCAATACACAATATGGGTTTCAGTAAATATACTGAAGTTAGCTAGCTAGCTAACGTAGGTGGCTTGCAGGAAAAATAATTTACTTAATTTAGCTAGCTAGGCACTGTATTTGTCATCTGCCTTCTTGGTGCTGGAATCGGCTGTAGCTGAGCTTCTAATGTTATCTAAATCCTACTAGGGCCCCAGAGTGGCACAGCGGTCTGAGAACCAGGGTCTGTAGTGACACCTCAGTGCTAGAGGTGTCACTACAGCCCCTGGTTCAAATCCAGGCTATATCACAACTTGCCGTGATTGGGAGTCCCATAAGTCGGTGCACAATTGGCCAAGCGACATCTGGATTTGGCCGGTGTAGGCCATCAGGTTGCAAGTTCAAATCCCCGAGCTGACAAGGTACAAATCTGTCGTTCTGCCCCTGAACAGGCAGTCAACCCACTGTTCCTAGGCCGTCGTTGTAAATAAGAATTTGTTCTTAACCGACTTGCCTAGTTAAATAAAGGTAAATAGACATTTGTTTTGAATCCTCTCAGCTATATTCTGGTTGAAACATGTATGGATGAATGTCACCATTTAGCTAATAGAGGACCAAAAAAATAAATGCTCCAAGGCCAAATTCGTGTTGATGAGAGGAATCATTTGAAGCCATTGTGTCTGGGAAGTTCTTTCAGTTTTGCCCAAAGGATTGTTGTTCGTCTCCGCCTGCTTTTCAAGAGCCTACCTTCGGGGAGGGCCGGGGGCCAGAGCACAAAGCACCTCTGACACAAGTTGTAGTCTTTCAGAGACTGAAAGAAATGTGCCTGCTTGTATATTTAGCAATGAATCCACCAAAAAAAACATTGCTAAAAGACTATCGAATGGCTCTATCGAACAAGGACAACCATATCTACACCCACAAAAACGTATAGTGCGATTAGTATTTATCGTAGTGCCTTGCCGAAATGCCCCATCAACACACCGGAAGCATAGGGTGTATCATTCAGAGTGCAAAACTCTGACCCACCTTCCTCCTGGCCAATTATGTGTGAACCACATTTCACTGTCCTAGAAATACCTCAGACCTGATGAAGACAAGCCCAGATTTCCCCCAGGGTGAAATTCCCCTCATTCTTCAATTTCTTTTGGCAAGTGTTAGCTAATGAAAATAAGCAAAACAATTCACAACATTTCATTGAATCACACAATATATGTCAAAGCCACAATGTATTTTACCCAGAGTACCCATTCATGTGAATTACAGTCCCATGTACACTGCATTCGGGAAGTATTCAGACCCCTGGACTTTTTCCACATTTTGTTATGTTACATCCCTATTCTAAAATGGATTAAATAAAACATTTTCCTCAATCTACACACAATACCTCAATGATAAAGTGAAAACAGGTATTTAGAAATGGTTGCAAATGTATTAAAAACAAAAATGTTTTTGCAGACCCTTTGCTATGAGACTGGAAATTGAGCTCAGGTGAATCTTGTTTTCATTGGATTCAGGTATTAAATAAGGTATTTGTTTTGTTAATAAAACCTATTTTCACTTTGTCATGTGTACAGTCGTGGCCAAAAGTTTTGAGAAAGACTCAAATATTAGTTTTCACAAAGTCTGCTCAGTTTGTATGATGGCAATTTGCATATACTCCAGAATGTTATGAAGAGTGATCAGATGAATTGCAATTAACTGCAAAGTCCCTCTTTGCCATGCAAATGAACTGAATCCCCCAAAAACATTTCCACTGCATTTCAGCCCTGCCACCAGTACAGAGCTTGCTCAGGAATGGCAGCAGGCAGGTGTGAGTGCATCTCCACACACAGTGAGGAGAAGACTTTTGGAGGATGGCCTGGTGTCAAGAAGGGCAGCAAAGAAGCCACTTCTCTCCAGGAAAAACATCAGGGACAGACTGATATTCTGCAAAAGGTACAGGGATTGGACTGCTGAGGACTGGGATAAAGTCATTATCTCTGATGAATCCCTTTTCCGATTGTTTGGGGCATCCGGAAAAAAGCTTGTTCGGAGAAGACAAGGTGAGCGCTACCATCAGCCCTGTGTCATGCCAACAGCAAAGCATCCTGAGACCATTCATGTGTGGGGTTGCTTCTCAGCCAAGGGACTGGGCTCACTCACAATTTTTCCTAAGAACACAGCCATGAATAAAGAATGGTACCAACACATCCTCCCAACCACAAAGGATGGGAGACAAACAATGCCTTTTCCAGCATGATGGAGCACCTTGCCATAAGGCAAAAGAGATAACTCAGTGGCTCGAGGAACAAAACATCAATATTTTGGGTCCATGGCCAGGAAACTCCACAGACCTTAATCCCATTGAGAACTTGTGGTCAATCCTCAAGAGGCGGGTGGACAAACAAAACCTCACAAATTCTGACAAACTCCAAGCATCGATTATGCAAGACTGGGCTGCCATCAGTCAGGATGTGGCCCAGAAGCTAATTGGCAGCATGCCAGGGCGGATTGCAGAGGTCTTGAAAAAGAAGGGTCAACACCGCAAATATTGATGCTTTGCATCAACTTCATGTAATTGTCAATAACAGCCTTTGTCACTTATGAAATGCTTGTAATCATACATCAGTATTCCATAGTAACGTCTGACAAAAATAAAGACACAGAGGCAGCAGACTTTGTGAAAATTAATATTTGTCATTCTCAAAACTTTGATGCATTTTTAAAATAAGGCTGTAAAAGTATCAAAATGTGGAAAGAAGTCAAGGGGTCTGAATACTTTCCAAATGCACTGTAAGTCACCAATTTCGGCATCAGGCGTGACTATATCCTCTCCCTGCAAAATGACATGAATCGCACTATCAGCAGAATTCTTGTTTTTCAATACCATTCCATGTTCCTAGCAAGGTTCTTGCATTCAATTCTCATTCTTAACTTTAGACTAATATATCTCATTCTTTACTTTATGCATCACAAAAATAAACTCTACATTCATAGCATCAACATTGTGTGTTCCGAGCTGATAACAATTAATAAAATATCAATTAATACTGTATATAAAAACAACACACAAAGCACACAGAGACAAGAGAAGCACAACAGATACTCTTTTATTGTCTGTTCAAATGTTTGTTGCTAACAATTCAATAATTACAAAGATTCCAACTGGTGATTTTTTTTTTTTTAAGAGAAAAAAAAAAAGCAGTAGTGTTTCAAAGATAGAGAGAAAAATGTCCCGTCTTCGGAGAGCTGAACAGAAATCCGGGAAGAATGAAAGGAACGAGAACGATCACTGAAAATCAAAAGATGATATTCCTTGGACTAAAACATGTGCAAGTTTAATACAGTGTTTCTGGACCCCCCCCCTCTCACCGATCGCCTGCAGGTTTAAAATCACTTCGGGAATTGATCTGAACGAGGTACTATAAAACAAAAAAATGGCACTGAAGGCACACTAGAGTGATTAAACTGGATATGCCACACATGCCTGTACTGTATCTCATACTTCTGTACAATGAAACATCCCACACTAGAGAAAAAAAAACTATTTAGACACCCCCCTGTGGCGGTACGGCGCTATGACTGTACACCACCACTAATGCTTCCCACTCTCATGATTGAACAATTTAAAATGCGAGGGCCTTGGCCAGGGGGGGAGGGTTCTCTCTATAGTGAGCAGGTCTTCACACACATACCTATTTATTTAAACATAGCACACGAAAGCAGCAGCAGCTTGTGAAGGACTCTTATTAATAATCCTATGAGTAATGTGGTCCTTTTCGCTATGTTCAGATTCCCACCACTTAAAACCGCGTATCGAGAAATTAAAGTCTCATGATTCTGTTTCCATTTCTTCTTCTATTTCTGGTTGCTATGGCGCCAACCGATATACGTTTTCCTGGCAAAAGATCCAAAGTTAAAAACAACGCATGTTACAAAGGCTGGCAGGAGATGTAAATGCTGTGAAATATGACCACTAATTTAGCTTTACACTAAAACCCCCTGCAGTCAGTTGACTTGAATGGCAGCTCGTCCCCTGGGAAAGTACAGCTCTCAAAATGGTCCGGGAACAGCTCAATAGGTTTACAACGACCGTACAGAAGGGGCTGGGAAGTGTGTGTGTGTGTGTGTGTGTGTGTGTGTGTGTGGGGGGGGGGGGGGTTATGGTTCTTGAAAAAAGTCAGCCATTTCTTTCACCGTTCCGTTTAGTGTCCGCCCAGGTCGAGCTCAACATGTCCGTGTAAAATACTATACGCTTTAAAAACAACAGTTATTTCCCTCTTGTCTTTGTACCTATGATTAGGACAGTTCATCATTAATGCTTTTTCTGTGAGTCCCCCCCCCCCCCCTATCAGTAATCTCTGTTTTTAATTCAGCCCCATCTCACCTATATGTATTGATCATTTCAACTAAGTAATAATAACCTTAACTCATAGGAAACATTTATGGCCTGAAATGAAGAAAAACAAAAACAGAAACAAATCTATACTGGCTGATTCTATTATTTTTTTTTAGCGTTAGCTTCAAATAACCATGTGCCCCTCACTTTTTTTTTGGGAGGGTCTATGCTCGTCACACGCAGAAAAGGCTTCAGCGGTGGCATTTTGTCCACAAAGTCTGTTCTTGGCACTTTGCAGCGTTACACAAGTTCTATGTCGAATGTAGGTGTTGAGTGATTAAGCACGCATTATGTGTGTGTGTGTGTGTGTGTGTGTGTGTGTGTGTGTGTGTGTGTGTGTGTGTGTGTGTGTGTGTGTGTGTGTGTGTGTGTGTGTGTGTGTGTGTGTGTGTGTGTGTGTGTGTGTGTGTGTGTGTGTGTGTGTGTGTAAGGTGTGCGTATGTCAGGTGTGTGTGGGTGGGTGGGCTCCTCAGCCGTCCAGGGTGTGCTCCAGGCCATCCAGTGTTTGCTGGCTGCGGTGGGGGGAGTTGGGGCTGGGAGGGCTGCTGGGGTCGGAGCTGTTGGAGAGGGTGGAGTGCTTGGTGGAGTCGGAGTCCGGCTGAGGGAATAAACAGTGTTTTTATATATCAACGCTGTATTGAAGTTCAGTTGCTAATTGTTTGGCTCAACTTTTGGCTGGATGGTTCATATATATATATATATATAAGATAAAAATATGAATCTCCGTTTTTAATCATATAATAATAATAATAATAATATAATAATAATATAATAATAATATATGCCATTTAGCAGACGCTTTTATCCAAAGCGACTTACAGTCATGTGTGCATACATTCTACGTATGGGTGGTCCCGGGGATCGAACCCACTACCCTGGCGTTACAAGCGCCATGAAACCACACATATCCTTTTGCTCATCGGTGTCGAGAGGTGTACCCATTTCTATCAAATATTTTAGGCAATATTTCTGTCTATTTAGGGGACGTTTTGGATTAAGAGCACCCCTGAGGTAAAAGTTCCATTTAGCCTCTAACAATAAACACATTTGAATTATTAATGTTTGATTTGGCAATGTAAGATATCTTATCATACCCAGGAAGCGAGTTGAATTAAATGTTATTGCGAGAATTGGGGAGGGGGGGGCAGAAATGGAGTAAAGTGTGAGTGATTGAATGTGTGTGTACAATCAGTAAGGCTGGGACGATACCACTGTCATGATACTTGTTAGTAGTGTGGCAAGAACACAAAGCGGATTTAAATTGTTTAGGAAAACAGCCCTAATGTTGGAAACAAACATTTATTTCACATGTATTTATTTTCCAAGCTATATCACACAATATTTTACATACAGCAGGATTTTAAAGGAGCAAAGATTTCTGTCTGCTTCGTGTTCTCATTTTTGTGAGGAAAAATGCTTTAGGTTTACCAGAGTTACTCCTATAATATCTAACAACATAATGCGTATCTTTCAAAAAAAAAAAAAAAAATCAGATATAAAATATAAAAATGAGCCTCCTTCTGTATGGGTATAGCAGGCGATGTAGCCTACCTTAACAGAAAATGACTCAAGTAAAAGTTACCCAGTAAAATACAAAAAAAGTCTAAAAGTATTTGGTTTTAAATATATTTAAGTATGAAAAGTAAATAGAATTGGAAAAAATACACTTAATTATCAAAAGTATTAATCATTTAAAGTTCCTCATATTACGCAAACCAGATGACACAATTATATTGTGTTTTTTATTATTTACGGATAGCCAGAGGCACACTCCAACACTTAGACATTAATTTACAAACAAAGCATTTGTGTTTAGTGAGTCCTCCAGTTTAGAGGCAGTAGATGACCAGGGATGTTCTCTTGATAAGTGCGTGAATGACTATTTTTCTGTCAAAATGTAACAAGTACTTTTGGGTGTCAGGGAAAATGTATGGAGTAAAAAATAACATTTTTTCTTTAGGAATGTAGTGAAGTAAAAGTTGTCAAAACTATAAATAGTAAAGTACAGATACCCCAAAAAACAACTTATGTAAAATACTTTAAAGTACTTTAAACAACTGCCATTTTGAGAATTTGATTCTCCCTGACTGTTTAGTTTTTATTTTGGTGACCGTTAGTTCTTAAAGATTATCTTATTTTAAACTACATAGATCCATGATCTTTTCTACATATTTTATATCTAGTTTGAGTCATTCAAGTTTACACAGAAAACATTTTACCATTCCGATTAATTTTTGTTAAAAAAAAGTGGAAGATGTAGGGGAAACACCAGGACATTTCTCAAATATCCGATAAATGTCAAATCTTCCTGGTCACTTTCCTAACGGAAACCCTGGTGTGTGTGCGCTGTGTTGGGGGTCTTTACCTCTCTCTCAAAGTCCCCGTCTGGGTCGGAGATGTTCCGAGACGATCCTGCTCCTCCAAAGTCTGCACCTCCTTCAACACACACACACACAGAGACACACACAGAGACACACACAGAGACACACAGACACACACACACAGAGACACACACACAGAGACACACACACAGAGACACACACACAGAGACAGAGACACACACACAGAGACACACACACACACACAGAGACACACACACACACACAGAGACACACACACACACACACACACACACACACACACACACACACACACACACACACACACACACACACACACACACACACACACACACACACACACACACACACACACACACACACACACACACACACACACACAGAGACACACACACACACAGAGACACACACACACACAGAGACACACACACACACACACACATAGAGACACACACACACACACAGAGACACACACACACACACAGAGACACACACACACACAGAGACACACACACACACAGAGACACACACACACACAGAGACACACACACACAGAGAGACACACACACAGAGAGACACACAAACAGAGAGACACAAACAGAGAGACACACACACAGAGACACACAAACAGAGAGACACACACACACAGAGACACACACACACACACAGAGACACACACACACACACAGAGACACACACACACACACAGAGACACACACACAGAGACACACACACACAGACACACACACACACAGAGACACACACACACAGAGACACACACACACAGAGACACACACACACAGAGACACACACACACAGAGACACACACACACAGAGACACACACACACAGAGACACACACACACAGAGACACACACACACAGAGACACACACACACAGAGAATTAGTATCAATGACAAAGAGAGAGAATGGATTTACTAAAGTGTGTTTGTTGAAATGTGTGCAGTGTGTGTTGTAACCAGTGTTCACATGCAGAAGGTGTGTGCTCGGGGTCCTCTCACCAGAGGCCGTGCGGGTGATGTGGCTCATGCTCCTCTGTTGCCGGGAGATACTGGAGAGTGGGCGGGGCTTGTCCTTGGCCGGGTCATCCTGAGAAGAATGCATCACACTCTGTACCCCCACGCAGTCGCCAAGACACACACACATACACACAAACACACATATGTGACTATATGGGTGGAACAGGTTTGTGTTCATTAGGACAAAAAACGGAAAACATTTGTAAAATTTTTGCAATGAAAATGAGCGTTTCTTATTGGACAAGGAGTCCCAGTTTGGACATCGCCATTTCATTCAGTTTAATTTCATTGGTCGCCTAATGAACACAACCCCAGGTACATGATTGGACACGATCAAGATATTTACATGGATGCTTATGCACACACATGAAACCAACAGCAGCCTTGTACACGCTCACACGCACAGTAATAAAACTCCACAGCAAATCACTCGTTTGACTGAAACAAGTCACACGCACGTCGGTGTGTTTCTGCAAAATTCAACGGGAGAAAATAGTCATGGAGACTAAATCTCTACATGACTTTTGGTGGCCGTCTACTAATAGAACAAACCTTCTAGGGAGCTTTTCCAATTTGCTGTGCCACATTTTTTAAATAGCTCTCTCTCTCTCTCTCTCCATTGAAACCTATGGGAAGCTTATCAAGCGTGTCGCCCTGTTTTAACATGACAAATAAGCAGAGATCACACAAAGCATAACCACACTGCAAGCCAGTACAGAAAAACACACTCACTATGACCTCAGCCGAAATAAAACCACCCCAGCGTTCCCGAAAAAACCACTGCACTCGAGAAAATTGAAAAAGGAACCATGAGGAAGTATGGGAAGGAGAGAAAAGGGGGGGGGGGGGGGGTCTGGAAATATGACCAATCCCAAGTCGACCCAAGCACCTCCACCTCCTTATTCATTGGTGGAGATGGAAGAGTAAAGGTTAAATACAGACACCTCCAGTATTATTGGCACCCTTGATAAATATGAGCAAAAAATACTATAACATTTATACAAAAACTGAGCTATATTGTATGCAAATCTTTGGGGCGGGGAGGGATGGGGGGGTTGTTTTATACAATTGCTTAGAGTTTTAACAAGTAATAATTTTCTCCAGAAGAATAGCACTGTTTCTAATACTTTTTGCACTTTCTCCTTGCTAGGATAATGGCACCTAGCCTTTCTCATGAGTGTTTTATGAGATTAGAGGACACATCGGGAGGGATCTTAGACCATTCCTCTGTCCAGATAGATCAGACCAAAGGAAATCAATTGACTGCCCTCTTCAATTCAAACCACAGGTTTTGAATGGGGTTGAACTCCAGAAAACTGACATGGCCATTGCAACATTTGTATTTCGTGGTCAATTAACCATTTCATTGTCTTTCTGGAAGATCTACAGTTCATTGACTTTTCCCACATTTTGTTACGTTACAGCCTTACTCTAATGGATTCGTTGTTTTCCCCCTCATACACACAATAACCCATAAAGACAAAACAAAAACGGATTTTTTCTTTGCCGATTTATACATTTTTTAAACCTGAAAATATTGCATTTACATAAGGCTTCAGACCCTTTACTCAGTACTTTGTTGAAACACCTTTGGTGTTGAAGCACCTTTTGAGTCTTCTTGGGTATGACGCTACAAGCTTGGCACACCTGTATTTGGGAAGTTTCTCCCATTCTTCTCTGCAGATCCTCTCAAGCTCTGTCAGGTTGGATGGGGAGTGTCGCTACACAGCTATTTTCAGGTCTCTCCAGAGATGTTTGATTGGGTTCAAGTCCAGGCTCTGGCTGGGCCACTGAAGGACATTCAGAGACTTGTCCCGAAGTCACTCCAGTGTTGTCTTGGTGAACCTTCGCCCCAGTCGGAGATCCTGAGCGCCCTGGAGCAGGTTTACATCAAGGATCTCTCTGTCCTTTACTCCGTTCATCTTTGCCTCGATCCTGACAAGTCTCCCAGTCCCTGCCCCTGTAAAACATTCCCACAGCATGATGCTTCCACCACCATGCTTCACCGCAGGGATGGTGCCAGGTTTCCTCCAGATGTGACGCTTAGCATTCAGGCCAATCTTGGTTTATCAGACCAGAGAATCCTGTTGCTCATGGTCTGAAAGTCTTAAGCAGGATGTCATGTGCCTTTTACTGAGGAGTGGCTTCCATCTGGCCACTACCATAAAGGCCTGATTGGTGGAGTGCTGTTAATAGACATCTCAAGGATGATCAATGAAAACAGGATGCAACTGAGCTCAATTTCGAGTCTCATAGCAAAGGGTCTGAATACATGAAAATAATGTATGTAGAGTAGTAGTACCCCAGACCTCCAGGCTCGGATTTAACAACCAGTACCCCAGACATCCAGGCTCAGATTTAACAACCAGTACCCCAGACCTCCAGGCTCAGATTTAACAACCTGTACCCCAGGAATAGAGGCTAGATCACTAGGAGACAAGGGCTACTGCGGGTGTCGATTTGGGATTGTGCAAAAGAGGTGGTGGTGGTGTCAAAAGGAGGAGAGTGGGGGAAGGAGGGGGAGAGGGAGGAGGGGAAGCATCAGGTCAGGCCTACCCTTCCTAGGGAGGAGGTGGAGGGAGAGGAGGAGGAGGAGGATGAGAGCTGGGGCATGCTGCAGTGCTGCAGCGAGGAGGTGGAAGAGGAGGTGGCGGAGGAAGAGGCGGGCTCTTTCTGCAGGTACAGGCCGGCCGACACGAGGCTCATGTGATAGACGTGCTCAAAGTTGCTCGGTGGGGAGATCAGGGCGTGGTGGCGGGAGGATGAGGGGGAGGGGGGTGGTGGCGGCGCTCTCGCTCTGCTGCCGGGCGGGGGGGGGGGAGGGAGGGGGGGTGAGAGAAGGAAAGAGAGAGCGGAAACAAAGGACACGAACAAGACACAGATGAAAAAAAAGAGGGAGGGGAGGAGAAAGTGAAAGAGGACGTGAGGGAGGAACTACAGGGTCATTCTCAGAAAAGAGTAGGAAGAGGAGCAGAGGTGGTAAATAGGTAGAGAAATGTGACATCTAGAAGGTAGGATAGCAGTGCTATTCTGTGGAGTTAGGATGGTAGGGTAGCAGTGCTAGTGCTATTCTGTGGAGTTAGGATGGTAGGGTAACAGTGCTATTCTGTGGAGTTAGGATGGTAGGGTAGCAGTGCTATTCTGTGGAGTTAGGATGGTAGGGTAGCAGTGCTATTCTGTGGAGTTAGGATGGAAGGGTAGCAGTGCTATTCTGTGGAGTTAAGATGGTAGGGTAGCAGTGCTATTCTGTGGAGTTAGGATGGTAGGGTAGCAGTGCTATTCTGTGGAGTTAGGATGGTAGGGTAGCAGTGCTATTCTGTGGAGTTAGGATGGTAGGGTAGCAGTGCTATTCTGTGGAGTTAGGATGGTAGGGTAGCAGTGCTATTCTGTGGAGTTAGGATGGTAGGGTAGCAGTGCTATTCTGTGGAGTTAGGATGGTAGGGTAGCAGTGCTATTCTGTGGAGTTAGGATGGTAGGGTAGCAGTGCTATTCTGTGGAGTTAGGATGGTAGGGTAGCAGTGCTATTCTGTGGAGTTAGGATGGTAGGATAGCAGTGCTATTCTGTGGAGTTAGGATGGTAGGGTAGCAGTGCTATTCTGTGGAGTTAGGATGGTAGGATAGCAGTGCTATTCTGTGGAGTTAGGATGGTAGGATAGCAGTGCTATTCTGTGGAGTTAGGATGGTAGGATAGCAGTGCTATTCTGTGGAGTTAGGATGGTAGGATAGCAGTGCTATTCTGTGGAGTTGGTAGTGGGAGCTGCTAGTGTCAGAAAATGCAAGGAGACACCATTTTGGCTCCAGCGGGTGTCTTGCGAACGTTAAAAAACAGCTGTTATGACTCCTGCTTTGTTACGTTTTAAGGGGCGGCCATTTTATCACCCGCAATTTCAGGAAGGTTAACACAGGGTGGACATTTTGATTCCTGCGGTATCAGTTAGGTTATTTGCAGTAGCTGTCCTGGGTACAGCAAATGTCAGTTAACTTGCAATAGATAGCCACTTTGGTTGCTACAATATCAGTCAGGTTATCATGGGGCTGGGAACCCATTTTGCTTCCTGCAATGTCAGTCGGGTTATGAGAGAGATGGAAAGAGGTCCTATCTTTGTATCTGTGCCATTATGTCGCCTGTAACTGCATGGGCAGCACCATTAAGGCTATCTCCATTTTAAAGTACATTTTCTTCTCCTTTTGATGTTTGAAAATGTGCCTCAATGACAATGTCCATGCTAAAACGGGTTATATCCAAGTTGAGTCCTTTAACTATCTCCTATGGGTTATGAATACAGTATGAGGCAGCCATTTTGGCACCAGCTGTGCTTACCAGAGGCAGATCCATGAGGACCTGCATGCCGTCGCCGGGGCCCATGTGTGCCACGTGGTTAAAGTTGATTGGGTTGGAGATCAACTTGGACCTAAGCTCAGGGTCCCTCAGCATCTCTCTGTCAACACAACACACATGGTTACAATGGTCAGTGTGTATTACTGTGAAGAGTTACATTCGAGTCATTTTTGCAACATCTTATTCAGAGCAACTTTGGGTTAAGTGCCTTGCTCAAGGGCACATTGACAGATTCTTCACCTAGTCGGCTCGGGGATTCGAACCATCCAACCTTTCGGTTACTGGCCCAACCATTAGGCTACCTGCCGCCTGAAGTTGTACTGGGTGAGTGTACTACAATGGTAGTAAACAGACTAACTTCTGATTTAAGTCAGGCGTAAAGTTATAGTGTTGTCGCCTCCACCGGCGCTGGAGTCTGATGGAGTGGTGCCCCCCCTGGCGACAGGGGTTCAGGCCTCGACTCAGACTCCCTTATCTAAACCCCTATATTCTGTCTCCCCTCGCTACATTACTGCCGTACAGTCCAAAAGTCAAGAAAAGTATGAAAGGGGATTGTGTGTGTGGGGTGGGGAGGTTACCTCCTCTGCTGCAGTCTCTCCTCTTCCGGGACCTTGAAGAGGAACTTCCTCTTACTGCGCGTTCTCACCATCAGCTTCTTACTGTTGTCAGATGTCTCAGGGATGGCCAGGTCACCTTCTGCAGGACGGACAGAAAGAGAGAGAGAAATTTGACATATAGGTAAGTGTATTGGGGTAAATATATTTTAGAGAGTATATAGAGATATACACTACCGTTCCAAAACCTGGGGTCACTTAGAAATGTCCTTGTTTTCCATGAAAACATACATGAAATGAATGAATAGGAAATATAGTCAAGACATTGACAAGGTTATAAATAATGATTTGTAATTGAAATAATAATTGTGTCCTTCAAACTTTGCTTTTGTCAAAATAATCCTCCATTTGCAGCAATTACAGCCTTGCAGACCTTTGGAATTCTAGTTGTCAATTTGTTGAGGTAATCTGAAGAGATTTCACCCCATGCTTCCTGAAGCACCTCCCATAAATTGGATTGGCTTGATGGGCACATCTTACGTTCCCTTACGGTCAAGCTGCTCCCACAACAGCTCAATAGGGTTAAGATCCGGTGACTGTGCTGGCCACTCCATTATAGACAGAATACCAGATGACTACTTCTTCCCTAAATCGTTATTGCATAGTTTGGTGCTGTGCTTTGGGTCATTGTCCTATTGTAGGAGGAAATTGGCTCCGATTAGGCGCCGTCCACAGGGTATGGCGTTACAAAATGGAGTGATCGCCTTCCTTCAAGATCCCTTTAACCCTGTACAAATCTCCTACTTTACCACCACCAAAGCACCCCCAGACCAACACATTGCCTCCACCATGCTTGACAGATGGCGTCAAGCACTCCTCCAGCATATTTTTTCCTGCGTCTCACAAATGTTATTTTTTGTGATGTGAACACCTCAAATTTAGATTAATCTGTCCATAACACTTTTCTCCAATCTTCCTCTGTCTAGTGTCTGTGTTCTTTTGCCCATCTTCACCTCTTCTTTTTGTTGGCCAGTTTTTCTTTGTAACTCTGCCTAGAAGGCCAGTATCCCGGAGTAGTCTCTTCATTGTTGACGTTGAGACTGGTCAGAGGAACTCTGCCTAGAAGGCCAGTATCCTGGAGTCGTCTCCTCACTGTTGACGTTGAGACTGGACAGAGGAACTCTGCCTAGAAGGCCAGTATCCCGGAGTAGTCACTTCACTGTTGACGTTGAGACTGGACAGAGGAACTCTGCCTAGAAGGCCAGTATCCCGGAGTAGTCTCTTCACTGTTGACGTTGAGACTGGTGTTTTGCGGGTACTATTTAATGAAGCTGCCAGATGAGGACTTGTGAGGTGTCTGTCTAGTTTGAGAAACTATCTAATGTACTTGTCCTCTTGCTCAGTTGTGCACCCGGGCCTCCCACTCTCTCTATTATGTTTAGAGCCCGTTTGTACGCCTATGTAGATATTACATAAAAAATCATCAGTTTCCAGCTACAATAGTAATTTACAACATTAACAATGTCTACACTGTATTTCTGATCAATTTGATGTTATTTTAACAAACAAAAAAATGTGCTTTTCTTTCAAAAACAAGGACATTTCTAAGTGACCCCAAACTTTTGAACGGTAGTGTATGTAGTCAGTATATTGTGGTATAGGTGAGTGTATAGGGGTATAGGTTAGTGTATAGGGGTATATGTAGCCAGCATATTGTGGTATAGGTGAGTGTATTGGGGTATATGTAGTCAGTATATTGTGGTATAGGTGAGTGTATAGGGGTATAGGTGAGTGTATTGGGGTATATGTAGTCAGTATATTGTGGTATAGGTGAGTGTATTGGGGTATATGTAGTCAGTATATTGTGGTATAGGTGAGTGTATAGGGGTATAGGTGAGTGTATTGGGGTATATGTAGTCAGTATATTGTGGTATAGGTGAGTGTATTGGGGTATATGTAGTCAGTATATTGTGGTATAGGTGAGTGTATAGGGGTATAGGTGAGTGTATTGGGGTATATGTAGCCAGCATATTGTGGTATAGGTGAGTGTATTGGGGTATATGTAGTCAGTATATTGTGGTATAGGTGAGTGTATTGGGGTATATGTAGTCAGTATATTGTGGTATAGGTGAGTGTATAGGGGTATAGCTGAGTGTATTGGGGTATATGTAGTCAGTATATTGTGGTATAGGTGAGTGTATTGGGGTATATGTAGTCAGTATATTGTGGTATAGGTGAGTGTAGTGTATAGGGGTATATGCAGTCAGTATATTGTGGTATAGGTGAGTGTATAGTGTATTGGGGTATATGTAGTCAGTATATTGTGGTATAGGTTAGTGTATTGGGGTAGTGTATTGTGGTATAGGGGTATATGTAGTCAGTATATTGTGGTATTGGTGAGTGTATAGGGGTATATGTAGTCAGTATATTGTGGTATAGGTGAGTGTATAGTGTATTGGGGTATATGCAGTCAGTATATTGTGGTATAGGTTAGTGTATTGGGGTATATGTAGCCAGCATATTGTGGTATAGGTGAGTGTATAGGGGTATATGTAGTCAGTATATTGTGGTATTGGTGAGTGTATAGGGGTATATGTAGTCAGTATATTGTGGTATAGGTGAGTGTATTGGGGTATATGTAGTCAGTATATTGTGGTATAGGTGAGTGTATAGGGGTATAGGTGAGTGTATTGGGGTATATGTAGTCAGTATATTGTGGTATAGGTGAGTGTATTGGGGTATATGCAGTCAGTATATTGTGGTATAGGTGAGTGTATTGGGGTATATGTAGTCAGTATATTGAGGTGTATTTGCACCTGTGGAGTTGTTGCTGAAGTAGATGAGGCGCGGTTGTTCAGAGCCCAGCAGGTTCAAACTGCCCTCCACATTCAGAGGCCTTAACTGAGGGGCAGAGACATGGGTTACACCGATCCACTCTACAGACCACGGGCATATACACACATATGCTCACAGACACTCCTTTCATTCATACACATTTACACCCCCCCCCCACACACACAGACACATGAGATTAGAACATGCATCCAACATTCACCAAGACACCCCATTATGGTTTGTTAGACTGAACCCAGACTGTTGTCCCAAGACACCCCATTATGGCTTGTTAGACTGAACCCAGACTGTTGTCCCAAGACACCCCATTATGGCTTGTTAGACTGAACCCAGACCGTTGTCCCAAGACACCCCATTATGGCTCGTTAGACTGAACCCAGACTGTTATCCCAAGACACCCCATTTTGGCTCGTTAGACTGAACCCAGACTGTTATCCCAAGACACCCCATTTTGGCTCATTAGACTGAACCCAGACTGTTATCCCAAGACACCCCATTATGGCTCGTTAGACTGAACCCAGACTGTTGTCCCAAGACATCCCATTATGGCTCGTTAGACTGAACCCAGACTGTTGTCCCAAGACACCCCATTATGGCTCGTTAGACTGAACCCAGACTGTTATCCTAAGACACCCCATTATGGCTCGTTAGACTGAACCCAGACTGTTATCCTAAGACACCCCATTATGGCTCGTTAGACTGAACCCAGACTATTATCCTAAGACACCCCATTATGGCTCGTTAGACTGAACCCAGACTGTTATCCTAAGACACCCCATTATGGCTCGTTAGACTGAACCCAGACTATTATCCCAAGACACCCCATTTTGGCTCGTTAGACTGAACCCAGACTATTATCCCAAGACACCCCATTATGGCTCGTTAGACTGAACCCAGACTGTTGTCCCAAGACACCCCATTATGGCTCGTTAGACTGAACCCAGACTGTTATCCCAAGACACCCCATTATGGCTCGTTAGACTGAACCCAGACTGTTGTCCCAAGACACCCCATTATGGCTCGTTAGACTGAACCCAGACTGTTATCCTAAGACACCCCATTATGGCTCGTTAGACTGAACCCAGACTGTTATCCCAAGACACCCCATTTTGGCTCGTTAGACTGAACCCAGACTGTTGTCCCAAGACACCCCATTATGGCTCGTTAGACTGAACCCAGACTGTTATCCCAAGACACCCCATTATGGCTCGTTAGACTGAACCCAGACTGTTGTCCCAAGACACCCCATTATGGCTTGTTAGACTGACACCCCATTACCGTTGTCCCAAGACACCCCATTATGGTTTGTTGAACCCAGACTGACACCCCATTTTGACTGTTGTCCCAAGACACCCCATTGTGGTTGTTAGACTGAACCCAGACTGTTGTCCCAAGACACCCCATTGTGGCTGTTAGACTGAACCCAGACTGTTGTCCCAAGACACCCCATTATGGCTCGTTAGACTGAACCCAGACTGTTGTCCCAAGACACCCCATTGTGTCCCCAGACTGTTGTCCCAAGACACCCCATTTTGGCTCGTTAGACTGAACCCAGACTGTTATCCCAAGACACCCCATTATGGCTCGTTAGACTGAACCCAGACTGTTATCCTAAGACACCCCATTATGGTTGTTAGACTGAACCCAGACTGTTATATGGGCAGGACAGCCCATTATGGCTCGTTAGACTGAACCCAGACTATTATATGGGCGGGACAGCCCATTATGGTTGTTAGACTGAACCCAGACTGTTATCCCAAGACACCCCATTATGGCTCGTTAGACTGAACCCAGACTGTTATATGGGCGGGACAGCCCTGCTTTTACCTTCCTCAGTGAAATTGTCTGGACCCACTCAGTGGTGTGTATGTCAAACACATCCACCCCATACTCGCTGTACACCGTAAGGTAGGAGGAGTTGGAGCCTGGTGGACAAACAGGAAAGACACGCTGAGCAATCACAGAGGCCTCCACAGCTTGATACATTTGTAGGATACAATATATATTTGTAGGATACAATATACTAGATACAGTTTATGTTAGCATCTTTTAAAAAGTTAACAATATTGAATTTGTCTTTCAGTGTGCCTACTAAAAAAAATATTGTGCATGCAGCAGAAGGCCTTCAGAGTTGCATAGCTAACAGTTTCTGGGTGTAAAGTAGCCTAGTGGGGCGGCAGGTAGCCTAGTGGTTAGAGCGTTGGGCCAGGAACCGAAAGGTTGCTGGATCGAATTACCGAGCTGACAAGGTAAAAAAAAACTGTCGTTCTGCCCCTGAACAAGACAGTTAACCTACTGTTCCTAGGCCGTCATTGTAAATAAGAATTTGTTCTTGACTGTACTTCCAATGGTAGAGATTGTTAGGGTTGGGCAGTATGCAGATTTTAATACCGTCATACCGTTTCAGTGCCATACCGGGGTATACAGTATTACTTGAAGCGCACACAAGGGGCGTGGTCCTTCTGTAGCTCAGTTGGTAGAGCATGGCGCTTGTAACGCCAGGGTAGTGGGTTCGATCCCCGGGACCACCCATACGTAGAATGTATGCACACATGACTGTAAGTCGCTTTGGATAAAAGCGTCTGCTAAATGGCATATATTATTATTATTATATTATTTCAACAACAAAAACCCACACAGACCATGCAAGTCGGGGGTGCCAACCTATGAAAGACAGGGAGATGTTGTGTCCAAGGACAGTTGGCTGGATTTCAACCTATTCAGACATGCCGGAGTACCGCTAGACCAGGCGCATTTCTCCTCCAAAACTTGCCTAACAACTCAACCACTCAAAAACAAAACCAAAAAGGTGACGTACTGCAGGCGAGCGGCGTGGCGGGCCACATCAGCTCCTGGGCCCTGCTCCTCT
The DNA here is from genome assembly GCF_021184085.1 of Oncorhynchus gorbuscha. Classification (NCBI taxonomy): domain Eukaryota; kingdom Metazoa; phylum Chordata; class Actinopteri; order Salmoniformes; family Salmonidae; genus Oncorhynchus; species Oncorhynchus gorbuscha. Next base: position 10,889,130 of record NC_060184.1, read on the forward strand.
TCCCAGTGGGGTCCACATAGATACCCAGCTGGCTGAAGCAGAGTAACAGCTCGGTCGTGCCCACCTCCAGGGCGTGCAGCGCATCCAGGGGCTGCTGGGCCAGGAAGGCTAGCGACGGGTCCCCGGGGCTCACCAGGCTGACGGGCGACGACTCGCCCTGGAGGGCCAACAGGGCAAAACCTGAGGGGTATCCCACACACAGGCGCTCGCGCACCATGCCCAGCCACTGGGCCACCCCCGGGGCTTGCACCTCCCACAGCTTGCGGTGGTGCGGCTTGGCCCGGGTGATCTCATAACACAGAACCTGGTGAAGGGGGAGAGAGGAGATGTTACTACTGATATTCTGGCAAAGCAGCAAACGGAAAGGACTTAAAAACATTTTTTTTAAATCAGCCTTGATGTAGTTAGCAGGAGTCTGAAAGGACCTTTATAATCAGCCTTGATTTAACTAGCAGGAGTCTGAAAGGACCTTTATAACCAGCCTTGATGTAGTTAGCAGGAGTTTGAAATGACCTTTATAACCAGCCTTGATTTAGCAGGAGTTTGAAAGGACCTTTATAACCAGCCTTGATGAAGTTAGCAGGAGTTTGAAAGTCTGAAAGGGACCTTTATAACCAGCCTTTTGAAAGGACCTTGATTTATAACCAGCCTTGATGTAGTTAGAGGCAGGAGTTTGAAAGGACCTTGATTTAACTAGCAGGAGTTTGCTTGGGTTTGCTTGGATAAAAGCGTCTGCTAAATGGCATATATTAATTAAAAGTTACAGTGCTTATGAAGGCTTTATGAATGGTCCCTTTATAAGTTGTTTGTTTTGAAATGGGGTCGATATGAGATTTATTCGGATTTAAGTCACATATCTTCAACTACACGTGTCATTTGACATGTATTGTACTGGAACTCTTGTGTGTTTTTGGCATCGTTTTCTCTGCACGTGTAAATAGGTATATCAATAAATTAATATTGACCTGGCGCTTGACGGCGGCCAGCAGGCAGGCGGGTCCCCCGGGGCGTAGCACGCCCGTGGTCAGTGCCTGGCAACCCTTGGTCTCTGTCAGCTTGATGTCGAAGGCCGCCTCGGCCCCCTCCAGCACCCCCCAGGGGTGCAGGTGCACGTGTCTGTTGCGTCCACACAGCAGGGCCATCATCTTCTCTTTGGGGATCAGCTCCATCTGGTGCACCTTCTTGCAGTCGGCCGCCCGCACGATCACTGAAGGGGGGAAAAAGGAGTCAACAGGGGCAAACGACACAGAGAATCGTAATGTTTTGAAAGAAATCACAAATTATGATTTGTGAGTCAATAGGTAAGATAGTTTGCTTTCTGAATTGTCGAAAACACTTTCTCTCCTCGATTTCAACCACCCCCCCTTTAGAAAAACCAAATGGAGGAGAAGGTATAATGACAGGGACCTTGGATTCTCCTCCAGTGCATTTTTAGAAGGAACCGAAGAGAGAGGAAGCGAGGAGAGAGGAGGCGAGGAGAGAGGAGGCGAGGAAGCGAGGAGAGACCATGGAGAAATAGTCTTAGGATGAAGAAAGAAATCGGAGACAATATACCACAAAAGAAAACATGACACGTTGACATCACGTGATCACACATAAGAAACATGTTGGAAATGACAGAAATCTAAAAACTCAACCTTTGTTCTGCATAGAGGAGTCATATGAGGCTCTATTGGGGGCTGTCACATATCCCTGTATGATCCAGATCCTGGAGCATTTGGTGCCTCTGCACTATAGAGCACTTGTGAAACGTAAACCAACCCTGGCTGAAACAAATCTTGGACCCTGGCCAGGTGGTGGGTCTAAGATCCAGGACCAGAGTAACATGTATTGTTATAATTAATATATTATTATTATTATATTATTATAATTCAGAGAGCAAGTAGCATGGAACTTTCTGGCCCACGTCATTTGGAAAGTGAATATTTGAAAAACATGTTTAAGTCAAAATATATTTGTTTGAATTTTCAGAATCATACCAGGGTACCGAAAGTCATATGTGAAAACGCCCTATGAGTGTATATGACTAGCCGTGGGATAGGTGTGTTCTTACCATCTCTGGTGACCTCCACTACAAACAGACCTTCCTCTGTTCCCAGGGCGATACGCTCTCGATCTGCAGGGAGACAAAGGAGCAGTCAACACAGTCTTCTCTCTCTCACTGCCATCCTCCACACACACACACACACACACACACGCACAACAACAACACCTCTCGCAAACACACACACTGACTAAACGCACCATAACTTTTTTAATAATTGGAGATCTCAAACGGCATTCTGTGTTTCGCATGTATCCACTACAAAAACAAAACTTCCTCCTCACGGAAATTGTCACAGAAAGTTACATTACTTACACCACAGATGATAATTTCCCTCATCCAGATGATAATTTCCCTCATCCCGTACAGATGATAATTTCCCTCATCCCGTACAGATGATAATTTCCCTCATCCCGTACAGATGATAATTTCCCTCATCCAGATGATAATTTCCCTCATCCAGATGATAATTTCCCCCATCCAGATGATAATTTCCCTCATCCAGATGATAATTTCCCTCATCCCGTACAGATGATAATTTCCCTCATCCCGTACAGATGATAATTTCCCTCATCCCGTACAGATGATAATTTCCCTCATCCCGTACAGATGATAATTTCCCTCATCCCGTACAGATGATAATTTCCCTCATCCCGTACAGATGATAATTTCCCTCATCCCGTACAGATGATAATTTCCCTCATCCCGTACAGATGATAATTTCCCTCATCCCGTACAGATGATAATTTCCCTCATCCCGTACAGATGATAATTCCACTCATTCGGTCTATCTGAAATGTTACAGTGCGTTTGCTGACAGCACAGGTGTGTTTTTACGAGAGGGAAAACGCCCCACAGTCTCTTCAGTAGTTCCCCAACTCACCGACGATGGCGGCGCAGAGCGTGGTCTTGATGGCGGGCAGCGAGGAGTCGTAGGCCTCGTGCAGGACGTGCACTACGCGGTTCCTCAAGCGGTTCTTGGCCAGGATGCTCTGCAGGCTCTCCAGGATGCCCATCCACTTCTTCTTCTCAACCTCGCTCTCAGCCAGCACAAGCAGGGAGACGGCACCCGCCGGCGAGCTCAGCAGGGACGACGTCACCTGACGAGGTTTATAATGCGTTATGACACGTCTGTGTTGTTACTCCCGAGTAAATGAGGGAGGTCTTGGGTTAATAATAATAATATCAACTTTATTAACTCTTTGGGTCCTTGAAAAGTGCTATATAAAACACATGTGTATTTATGATTTCACGTTTCCCACATAGGAAACATAATCCCATAGTAACAATAGACTATAATAAAAACCGACAGTAATCGATATGTTTTTCACATAAAGGGTTATAATGCCTTATGATACACCATGACATTCCGTAGTAACTCACAAATATGTTTTTACATCCATTAGATGTAACTTTATTTCAAGGTCATTTCTTGGGTTCTCTCACATAAGAAACATCATATTAGGAACAGATGACAATTAAATAATACATCGAGTCAATATAATAACTTTAAGTCACGTGGTATTAGTTGGGGCGGCAGGGTAGCCTAGTGGTTAGAGCGTTGGACTAGTAACCGGAAGGTTGCAAGTTCAAATCCCCGAGCTGACAAAGTACAAATCTGTCATTCTGCCCCTGAACAGGCAGTTGTAAATAACAATATGTTCTTAACTGACTTGCCTAGTTAAATAAAGGTCAAATAAAAAATTAGTTACACAGCAGTTGAAAGCTTACCCTGAATATGCAGGGGACGTCTTTGCGGGTGGCGTGGATGACGTCTGAGGCCAGGACAGAGCTGACAGAAAACTCCTCATCTCTGTGGACATACACAGAGCACAGTGTTACACACACCCACACACAGCAAACACACACACCCCCACCCCAAACACACACACACCCCCCACCCTTCACCCCAACATAGAAGTCTTACCTCAGGTCCAGGACCTGACTGGTCACCACGCCTGGCTGGGTGGACTTGCCCTCAGGCACCTCGTACAGGAAGAGTTTACAATCACACACCACGGCGTACGCCCGTTGCCAGCCCTTCTTTACCCCCGTGGGCTTGGGGATCTGACGGAGAGGGCAGAGCAGCACATTTTCAATTGAAAGGTCTGTTCTTGTTATTAATTCCCAATCAACCGGACATCACACGCTCCTATCTTGTTAAGCTGAACAGAATTGCAATGTCTTGATTACATCAAAGCAACAACATTCAAGGAAGATATTAGCGTAGCCTAGTGGTTAGAGCGTTGGACTAGTAACCGGAAGGTTGCGAGTTCAAACCCCCGAGCTGACAAGGTACAAATCTGTCGTTCTGCCCCTGAACAGGCAGTTAACCCACTGTTCCCAGGCCGTCATTGAAAATAAGAATATGTTCTTAACTGACTTGCCTGGTTAAATAAAGGTAAAAAAAAATAAAAATAGAACTATAATGGGTGGGAAAAAACAACAACAATATGGCCGCAGGAACGCAAACTGTAGTCATTCTATTTCCACAGTGATAACCTGTTAATGAGTACGCGGTGCTCACCCTGACGAAGCCCTTGTAGGCGGTGCCGATGCCCCTCTGTACGTCGATGCCCAGAGGCCTCTTGGCCTGCTCAGGGGGGATGGGGCACACCTGGGGGGCATTGTCCTTACAGGATACATGGCAGATGAAGGAGCACACTGGAGAGAAAGAGGGAGCGCGAGAAAGAGAGTATTCGTATACACAAGGAAACATGCAGTTTCAGATCTGCCGTTCAGTTAAAACATTACAGTCCATTTATAGTGAGTGGGAGGAAATGCTGCACCCAATCCCCCCCCCCCCAACTAAACGGCACAATCTCCCCAGTCCCCCCCACCAACTAAACGCCACAATCTCCCCAGCCCCCCAACTAAACGGCACAATCTCCCCAGTCCCCCCTCCGACTAAACGGCACAATCTCCCCAGCCCCCCCCGACTAAACGGCACAATCTCCCCAGCCCCCCCCGACTAAACGGCACAATCTCCCCAGCCCCCCCCGACTAAACGGCACAATCTCCCCAGCCCCCCCCCCCCCCCGACTAAACGGCACAATCTCCCCAGCCCCCCGACTAAACGGCACAATCCCCCCCCACCCCCCAACTAAACGCCACAATCTCCCCAGCCCCCCAACTAAACGCCACAATCTCCCCAGCCCCCCAACTAAACGCCACAATCTCCCCAGCCCCCCTAACTAAACGCCACAATCTCCCCAGCCCCCCAACTAAACGCCACAATCTCCCCAGCCCCCCAACTAAACGCCACAATCTCCCCAGCCCCCCCCAACTAAACGCCACCGGTGACAGAGAACGTTGTGTGTGTCTGACTCACCTTCGCAGGCGTAGCCCTGGCGGATGAGACCCACCATCAAGGAAGTGCAGTGCGTGCACTGGGTGGGGCTGGAGAAGGTCTTGATGCTCAGCTGGTGAGCTTTGGGCTGTAGACACACACACACGGAGAGAGATAAGAACACAGAATACTTAGCCAAGTGTTACAGACAAGCTGAGAGTGTGTGTGTGTCAAATTATTCTATGAGTATGAGTGGTAGCACATATGCGGGAGCATGTTGTTTTCATTGTGTGTGTGTGTGTGAGCGAGCGAGCGAGCGAGCGAGCGAGCGAGTGAGAGAGAGAGAGAGAGAGAGAGAGAGAGAGAGAGAGAGAGAGAGAGAGAGAGAGAGAGAGAGAGAGAGAGAGAGAGAGAGAGAGAGAGAGAGAGAGAGAGAGAGAGAGAGAGAGAGAGAGAGAGAGAGAGAGAGAGAGAGAGAGAGAGAGAGAGAGAGAGAGAGAGAGAGAGAGAGAGAGAGAGAGAGAGAGAGAGAGAGAGAGAGAGAGAGAGAGAGAGAGAGAGAGAGAGAGAGAGAGAGAGAGCGGTGTGTGTGTGTGTGTGTGTGTGAGAGAGAGAGCGGTGTGTGTGTGTGAGAGAGAGAGAGAGAGAGAGAGAGTGTGTGTGTGTGTGTGTGTGTGTGTGTGTGTGTGTGTGTGTGTGTGTGTGTGTGTGTGTGTGTGTGTGTGTGTGTGTGTGTGTGTGTGTGTGTGTGTGTGTGTGTGTGTGTGTGTGTGTGTGTGTGTGTGTGTGAGAGGTGTCAGGCGGTACCTTTGGTGTGGTCAGCAGCGATGTTGGATAGACCGGGGAGGGGACGGTAGGGGTAACAGCAGTGGGCTTGGGGATTGGCTCCTGTGGGAGAGGGGTCAAAGTTTAAAGGTTAACTGGTCAGTCTGGGGAGAGGACAGCACTGGGTTCATTAGGCACCAAATGGAAGAACATTTACTAAAGCGGGGAGGGACTACATTGAGTTACTAATTGAAACAAATAGTTTTCCCTAGCATACCTTAATGAACGTGACCCTGGTTCTATACTGGAAAAACATGAACTATGCTTTACTGGGATAAGAGTCATTTAATTAGCTAACAATCAGGAAGGGGGTCAAGAGAGTCATTTAATTAGCTAACAATCAGGAAGGGGGTCAAGAGAGTCATTTAATTAGCTAACAATCAGGAAGGGGGTCAAGAGAGTCATTTAATTAGCTAACAATCAGGAAGGGGGTCAAGAGAGTCATTTAATTAGCTAACAAACAGGAAGGGGGTCAAGAGAGTCATTTAATTAGCTAACAATCAGGAAGGGGGTCAAGAGAGTCATTTAATTAGCTAACAATCAGGAAGGGGGTCAAGAGAGTCATTTAATTAGCTAACAATCAGGAAGGGGGTCAAGAGAGTCATTTAATTAGCTAACAATCAGGAAGGGGGTCAAGAATAATTTAATTAGAGTCATTTTTAATTAGCTAACAATCAGGAAGGGGGTCAATAGAGTCATTTAATTAGCTAACAATCAGGAAGGGGGTCAAGAGAGTCATTTAATTAGCTAACAATCAGGAATGGGGTCAAGAGAGTAACAATCAGGAATGGGGTCAAGAGAGTCATTTAATTAGCTAACAATCAGGAAGGGGGTCAAGTGAGTCATTTAATTAGCTAACAATCAGGAAGGGGGTCAAGTGAGTCATTTAATTAGCTAACAAACAGGAAGGGGGTCAAGAGAGTCATTTAATTAGGTAACAAACAGGAAGGGGGTCAAGAGAGTCATTTCATTAGCTAACAAACAGGAAGGGGGTCAAGAGAGTCATTTCATTAGCTAACAAACAGGAAGGGGGTCAAGAGAGTCATTTAATTAGGTAACAAACAGGAAGGGGGTCAAGAGAGTCATTTAATTAGCTAACAATCAGGAAGGGGGTCAAGAGAGTCATTTAATTAGGTAACAAACAGGAAGGGGGTCAAGAGAGTCATTTAATTAGCTAACAATCAGGAAGGAGGTCAATTGTTACTTCTGAAGATACATTTAATTAATTCATTGGAAGAATTTCCCTGCATTTCACCTCTTCTCCTATATTGACAGTGAGTTTTAACCAATGACGTGTATAAACCGTGGATTGCTGATACTATGCATTGGCAATTGAGAGGTTTTCAATTAAATGTTCCAAGGACCATATTACATCTATTTGTGTTGTAGTGAGGACAGTAACAGTCGTAATCTTAAAACAATTATACTTTAAGGAAATATGATTGTTAAATGTTTATGTTGAGTTCACATTAGGGGTGGCAGGTAGGTTAGTGGTTAGAGTGTTGGGCCAGTAACCGAAAGGTTGCTAGATAGAATCTCTGAGCTGACAAGGTAAAAATCAGTCCTTCTGCCCCTGAACAAGGCAGTTAACCCACTGTTCCTAGGCCGTCATTGTAAATAAGAATTTGTTCTTAACTGACTTGCTTAGTTAAATAAAGGTTAAATAAATAAAACATATAATTTAAAAGTGTGCATTAAGATGTCTAATAAAATATATATTTTTTTACAATGGTGGGGGAGGTAGTGCCAAAATGGAGGCACCGTGACTTCACAGTGCCCCCTACCAGTCATCTAGTGTATATATAAATCATTGGTTACAACACACCTAAACCCTGTTAAAATGAATAATAGGCATTGTGAATCATAGCATACATTAAAATATAACATTTTACAATGATGACTAATAATTTATTATTATTTATTACTTTTCTATATTATCTCTCTCTCTACATTGTTGGGAAGGACCCGTAAGTAAGCATTTCACTGTTAGTCCACACCTGTTGTTTACCAAGCATGTGAAAAATAAAATGTGAACTGGGATGAGACAGGGAACGTCTGGAGAAAGGATGTTTGGGAGGGATGTGCGATATGGACGGAAGTGTGTGTGTGTGTGTGTGATGGAACACTCACATCCTGCTCAGAGGCCACGGAGGGCGACGAGGAAGGGACGTCTGACCTCTGGGGCGTGGCATCTATCTCGCTGACAGAGCTGGTCTGGAGGAGGGAGAGGGATGACGAGACGGATGAGTGTGTGTGTACTGGGCGGAAATGTTTGCGTTTGCTATAGGCTGAGACATATACACTAGGGTCACCAGCACTGACAACTATAGCACTAGGTGGCATTTCATTATTTAATTTAACCAGGTAGGCAAGTTGAGAACACGTTCTCATTTACAATTGCGACCTGGCCAAGATAAAGCATGCTTGAGGTTGCACGTGTCAACTCTGGAATCAGACTAGCCAATCTCCAACCCATTAGAGAGTTAAAATATAGCTGACCCTGTATCAGTGATTCATTTCTATCTGAAGGGCAGAAGGGAGCATTAGGCAGCCAGTAGGTGGTGCTGAGTGCCCATCTCTCGATGCCTCCTTCTGAGGAAGGGAACACATCTCAACAACACCTGCATCAACTCATACACATAGGAACTGCCTATGCTATATTTAAGCAATAAGGCATGAGGGTGTGTGGTATATGGCCAATATACCACGGGGCTAAGGGCTGTTCTTGGACACATACCACAAACCCCCTCAGGTGCCTTATTGGTATTATAAACTGGTTACCAACGTAATTAGAGCAGTAAAAATACATGTTCCGTCATACCCGTGGAACACGATCTGATATACCACGGCTGTCAGCCAATCAGCATCCAGGGCTTGACCCCCCCCCCCCCGTTTATAATATAATAATATATATGCCATTTTGCAGACGCATAGTATTTCACCATCATGAAGGCATACTTGGAACAGGTGTCGAGCTGAAGGGGTTTGGTGAATAAAACCAGACTGTGTTGTAAGAAATCTTCAGTGTACGGTCGGTCCACTTAAGAGTCAAAACAATTAGTTGACAGATGACACATTGAAATCATAAACAATACTTACCATATAAACATTGTTATTTTAAATATGATTCTTTACATCGACTCAAATGTAGTGTACATCAAACACTTATAGCCTAACAATGTTACTGACAAGGTTTAATTTTTTTAATGTTTATTTTTTTATAAATACAACAAAAATGATTTGACAAAATTAGGAGAAATCATGGGAGGTCATTTGGGATCCTACCCTAATCATCTTTTAATTAAACTAAAATGAAGGCAGGTTCTACATCCTCCCAACCAAATCACTGGCTAAAGACACACACTGAAAAGGTCTAGCTCGTCAATATTCTCAGTGTGCTGTCGTAGGGTTAGTTTGTTTTGTTTCTTCGTTAGTTGTGTAGGCAGCTAACAAATATGCAAATGGTTAAACAGGGTTATACTACTGAGGTATTCTGACGAACGTTAGCAGTATTGGCGGTTAGAGAGAGAGAGGGGAGGGATTAAGGCATTGGGGATGCTAATGCAGAAGGAGCACGTTCCAGAGGAGATGCTCGCAAACCTTTTAGCGCCCAACATAAGCTAATGCTAACATAGGGGAATAACTACAGGGGGAGAGTGCCACCAGCTGTGAAAAGGTCTATTATAGCATCATTTGAATCCTTCTAGGTAAATTAGCATTAGCTACAATCTGTGCTAATCACAGTCATTTTATTCAACTAAACATGTAGCAGCTAGCCTGTTCACAATAGTAACAATAGAAATACTAGGAAAAGTTTAAACTATCATGCACACTACCATAAGAGACAAGAGGCTAAATTATTAGCCCATATTAGCATGCTAATGGGTAACTGCTAATTGCTAAAAACAGGGCAACACACCTGGAGAAACTTCTATTTTCTCCCAACCTTTTTGTATGCTGGCAGCACAACCCCCCCTGGGTTAGGGATTAACTGAGAAAATGGGGGAAGGAGCTCTGAGGAAACCACTTACTTCATCCCAAAACGCTAGCAGAGAGGATGCGGATGAGGAAGAGACCGATTCCTTTTTTGGAAGGGTGACACACGAGAGGGACAAAAAAAAAGCACAGGTTTTTGGGGGTTTATGGTTTAAAGTTTTGGGGGGTTTTATGGGGTTCTTTTGCAGAACAAGAATATAATGGGGGCCAAAGTTGATAAGGTCATTCAACAGGGTTTACTGCAAGGACATGCTTAGACCACCGCTTCCAATGGTTTATCGTGTGTCAATTTATGTCCCTGAGAAAATTGAGGGAACTAAGACAAAATGGCCCCTTCACCACAAGCCGTTTCCTCTGAAACAACACTGAATCAGGTCTTCTGGGGCCTTTATGCTGACCTAGCGGCTTCAATGCTGACTAATCCCTATTTTTACAACCTTGGGGTAGCCAGGTGTTGAAAAACCCCCAGGTTGTGCTGAGCAGCGAGATCAGTCGACCACAAAGCAGCGTGCGCTAGTGCTGTTGAAAGTGAGAAGCAGGTTAGCAGCTGATAGTTTTGTCCGTCTTCTCCCTCTCATTAAGTTCAGGTCATGGCAAGCTTTCTTGTACCTCTCCTTTGCGGCCCTGAGCCCTTCTCATAACGTTGGCCCATTAGCTGCAGATCCTGTCCAAACCTTGGCAGTGTGTGCCGTGTGCGGCTGGGTAAAAATGACCCCAATTTATTCCATGGGTTGGAGGGTCAGGAGGTACTTTTCTGCTTGCTCCCCCCTCTCCGTAACTGAAGTTCTTTGTGGTGATGACCTGATTGAGTACATCAGAGGGCATGGTGATATAAACTCCGGAGCTTGGTCCCTTTCACACTTTGAACTGTGTGTACCAGTTCAAAGTTCAAAATTGAACTGGGTCTCTCTTTTTAAGGATTTCAATGTAAGTGTGTATACATGTGCGCATGTCTGTGTGACAACAGCGCTAGCCAGCCAGTCTGTGTGTGTGTGTGTGTATATGCATTTAACCACAGGGGTGCCGTCTCTATTCTGACTCCCGTCTAGCAGGGTGCTCTGTGGGACACCAGCCATGCCAAGTCCTCCACCCTCTGAAATATATGTATCAACTCCCACCGGCCTGTCACCACCGATACACACACAGATACTGCGAGACAGTGGCTGTTAAGGTTTGTTACGGACATGTGACGGGGGGAGAGAAAGACGTGCAGAGAGACACTCACTCTGAACGTCAGGCCGTGGGCCAGTGGAGAGGTGTTGAAGTACTCGAAAATGGAGTCCTGGAAATCGGGCAGTTTCAGACCTGTATTTAGAAGACAAGGAGAGCCTGAGCATAGCATTTATACTAATTCTACAGAGGAATACCGTTCATAGAAGTACAGGTGAAGGGAAACATGTAACTGACTAGAGAATGAAATGAAATGTTTCTCTATGAGACGTAGTCATTAGTAGTTATGGACGAATGGACCAAAAGGCTAAATCAACAGCTTTCTATCCCCAAGCCATAAGACTGCGGAACAATTAATAAAATCGCCACCGGACAATTTACATTGACCCCTCCCCTTTTGTACACCACTGCTACTCGCTGTTTATTACCTATGCATAGTCACTACACCCCCACCTACATGTACAGATGACCTCAACTAACCTGTACCCCTGCACACTGACTCGGTACCCCCTGTATGTAGCCTCGTTATTGTTATTGTGTTACTTTTTATTATTACTTTATATTTTAATCAACTTGATAAATATATTATATTTCCTTTAACTCTTCTTGAACTGCACTGTTGGTTAAGGGCTTGTAAGTAAAGCATTTCACGGTAAAGTCTACACTTGTTGTATTCGGCGCATGTGACTAATAAAGTTTGATTTGACGAATGTGTATCTCCAATGATCAAATAAAACCAAACAAACGTTTCGTATCCGTACGAACAACACCAATTATACATTTGTGTTAGTTTCTCTACCAAACAACCTATTTCTGTACGTTGCCATTTGCCAGGGACAGTTGAGAGCAGGGATAATCAACTGGATTCAGCCGTGGGACGATTTTGTCTTGAGCAGATGGGTCACATAATTACAAATCATTTGCAAATTGATCGCAAGATGCCCATACATATATATCTGACCAAAACATCAACGTCAATTGTATGCTTACATACATCTGCCTCTATTATGTGAATGGGAATACTTTTTAAAAAATGACTTCGAGCTGATTAGCTGGTGATTTTACAGTCTTCTGTGAAGAAGGAAAAAATATTTGTGGGACAAATAAAATCACCCGCGGGGAAAGTTGGTCTCACCAGCTGTGGAACCCTGTTTTAGGGTAAAAACAAGGGTTAAGAGTATGGCAAACCAACCTTTGTCTGAGCGGGAACGGCTCTCCTCCAAGTCCTTCTTCATGATCTCCAGCTGCTCCACCATATCCCTGCTCCTGGACTCTGAATCCTTCAGTTTGCTGTGTGTGTGTGTGTGTGTGTGTGTGTGTGTGTGTGTGTGTGTGTGTGTGTGTGTGTGTGTGTGTGTGTGTGTGTGTGTGTGTGTGTGTGTGTGTGTGTGTGTGTGTGTGTGTGTGTGTGTGTGTGTGTGTGTGTGTGTGTGTGTGTGTGTGTGTGTGTGTGTGTGTGTGTGTGTGTGTGTGTGTGTGTAGGAAGGAAAGAGAGGAAAAAAGTGGATTGATTCATCCTCTTCCCTCTTACCCATTCATGCCCACTTAAAACCGAAATAAAACTTCCCCTTTGCATCAATCAACATGTAGCTAGCTAGCTAACCTGCACAAGCTCTTTCTCGTTTGACCCCTTGAAAGACAGAAGATAGACTTAAAAGGTCAAACGCTAGGGGCCAACCGTGTGGGATGGTGAATGTTTGTGTAAAGGTAATGTAATGGTCTTGAATCTAGCTGTATGTGGGGTCTTGGGTCTAGCTGTGTGTGGGGTCTTGGGTCTAGCTGTGTGTGGGGTCTTGGGTCTAGCTGTGTGGGGTCTTGGGTCTAGCTGTGTGTGGGGTCTTGGGTCTAGCTGTGTGGGGGTCTTGGGTCTAGCTGTGTGGGGTCTTGGGTCTAGCTGTGTGGGGTCTTGGGTCTAGCTGTGTGGGGTCTTGGGTCTAGCTGTGTGGGGTCTTGGGTCTAGCTGTGTGGGGTCTTGGGTCTAGCTGTGTGGGGTCTTGGGTCTAGCTGTGTGGGGTCTTGGGTCTAGCTGTGTGGGGTCTTGGGTCTAGCTGTGTGGGGTCTTGGGTCTAGCTGTGTGGGGTCTTGGGTCTAGCTGTGTGGGGTCTTGGGTCTAGCTGTGTGGGGTCTTGGGTCTAGCTGTGTGGGGTCTTGGGTCTAGCTGTGTGGGGTCTTGGGTCTAGCTGTGGGGTCTTGGGTCTAGCTGTGTGGGGTCTTGGGTCTAGCTGTGTGGGGTCTTGGGTCTAGCTGTGTGGGGTCTTGGGTCTAGCTGTGTGGGGTCTTGGGTCTAGCTGTGTGGGGTCTTGGGTCTAGCTGTGTGGGGTCTTGGGTCTAGCTGTGTGGGGTCTTGGGTCTAGCTGTGTGGGGTCTTGGGTCTAGCTGTGTGGGGTCTTGGGTCTAGCTGTGTGGGGTCTTGGGTCTAGCTGTGTGGGGTCTTGGGTCTAGCTGTGTGGGGTCTTGGGTCTAGCTGTGTGGGGTCTTGGGTCTAGCTGTGTGGGGTCTTGGGTCTAGCTGTGTGGGGTCTTGGGTCTAGCTGTGTGGGGTCTTGGGTCTAGCTGTGTGGGGTCTTGGGTCTAGCTGTGTGGGGTCTTGGGTCTAGCTGTGTGGGGTCTTGGGTCTAGCTGTGTGGGGTCTTGGGTCTAGCTGTGTGGGGTCTTGGGTCTAGCTGTGTGGGGTCTTGGGTCTAGCTGTGTGGGGTCTTGGGTCTAGCTGTGTGGGGTCTTGGGTCTAGCTGTGTGGGGTCTTGGGTCTAGCTGTGTGGGGTCTTGGGTCTAGGTATGTGGGGTCTTGGGTCTAGGTATGTGGGGTCTTGGGTCTAGGTACAGTGGGGCAAAAAAGTATTTAGTCAGCCACCAATTGTGCAAGTTCTCCCACTTAAAAAGACAAGGCCTGTAATTTTCATCATAGGTACACTCTCACAGACCTGTAACTTCTTCTTTAAGAGGCTCCTCTGTCCTTCACTCGTTACCTGTATTAATGTCACCTGTTTGAACTTGTTATCGGTATAAAATACACCTGTCCACAACCTCAAGCAGTCACACTCCAAACTCCACTATGGCCAAGACCAAAGAGCTGTCAAAGGACACCAGAAACAAAATTGTAACCTGCACCAGGCTGGGAAGACTGAATCTGCAATAGGTAAGCAGCTTGGTTTGAAGAAATCAACTGTGGGAGCAATTATTAGGAAATGGAAGACATACAAGACCACTGATAATCTCCAAGACCACTGATAATCTCCAAGACCACTGATAATCTCCAAGACCACTGATAATCTCCAAGACCACTGATAATCTCCAAGACCACTGATAATCTCCAAGACCACTGATAATCTCCAAGACCACTGATAATCTCCAAGACCACTGATAATCTCCAAGACCACTGATAATCTCCCTCGACCTGGGGCTCACGCAAGATCTCACCCCGTGGGGTCAAAATGATCACAAGAACGGTGAGCAAAAATCCCAGAACCACACGGGGGACCTAGTGATTGACCTGCAGAGAGCTGGGACCAAAGTAACAAAGCCTACCATCAGTAACACACTACGCCGCCAGGGACTCAAATCCTGCAGTGCCGGACGTGTCACCCTGCTTAAGCCAGTACATGTCCAGGCCCGTCTGAAGTTTGCTAGAGAGCATTTGGATGATCCAGAAGAAGATTGGGAGAATGTCATATGGTCAGATGAAACCAAAATATAACTTTTTGGTAGAAACTCAACTCGTCGTGTATGGAGGACAAAGAACGCTGAGTTGCATCCAAAGAACACCATACCTACTGTGAAGCATGGGGGTGGAAACATCATCCTTTGGGGCTGTGTTTCTGCAAAGGGACCAGGACGACTGATCCGTGTAAAGGAAAGAATGAATGGGGCCATGTATCGTGAGATTTTGAGTGAAAACCTTCCATCAGCAAGGGCATTGAAGATGAAACGTGGCCGGGTCTTTCAGCATGACAATGATCCCAAACACACCGCCCGGGCAACGAAGGAGTGGCTTCGTAAGAAACATTTCAAGGTCCTGGAGTGGCTTAGCCAGTCTCCACAAAACCTTGTGAAGACTTACAGAAAACGTTTGACCTCTGTCATTGCCAACAAAGGGCATATAACAAAGTATTAAGATAAATAAGTATTTGGTCAATAAACAAAAGTTTTCCACCATAATTTGCAAATACATTTATAAAAAATCCTACAATGTGATTTTGGGATTTTTTTTCTTATTTTGTCTGTCATAGTTGAAGTGTACCTATGATGAAAACTACAGGCTTCTCATCTTTTTAAGTGGGACAACTTGCACAATTGGTGGCTGACTAATTATTTTTTTGCCCCACTGTATGTGGGGTCTTGGGTCTAGGTATGTGGGGTCCTGGGTCTAGGTATGTGGGGTCTTGGGTCTAGGTATGTGGGGTTAGCTCATCTGGTAAGCTTGAGTCACTGGGCAGCTCACAGCTGGGTTTCCCTTACCGATTACAAGCATACCCATAACATGATGCAACCACCATGCTTGAAAATATGGAGTGTGTTTGAATTTGGTTGTATTGGCAACACACAACACTTTGTATTTAGGACAAAAAGTGAATTGCTTTGACACATTTTTTTGCAGTATTACTTTAGTGACTTGTTGCAAACAGGACACGTTTTGGGAATATTTTTATGCTGTAAAGGCCTCCTTTTCCCTCTGTCAATTAGGTTAGTATTGTGGAGTAACTACAGTGATCTATCCTCAGTTGTTTCCTATCACTGCCATTCAACTCGGTTTCCTCCCTCTCGGGCAACAGCGTTAAGCAGGATGGATGCCTGTATCTTTGTGGTGACTGGGTGTATTGACACACCATTCAAATGTAATCATTAACTTCACAATGCTCAAATGGATATACAATATATATATATATTTTTACCCATCTACCAACAGGTGCCCTTCATTTCGAGGCATTGGAAAACCTCCCTGGTCTTTGTGGTTTTGGAAAACCTCCCTGAATTGTACTGCTTGACTGAGGGACCTTACAGATAATTGTAATATGTGGGGTACAGAGATGCGGAAGTCATTCAAAAATCATATTAAACACTATTATTGCATACAGAGTGAGTCCATGCAACTTATTATGTGATTTGTTAAGCAAATTTGAACTCCTGGACTTATTTAGGCTTGCCATTAAAGGGGTTGAACACTTATTGCCTCAAGACATTTCAGCTTCTCATTTTTAATTGACTTGTAAGAAAGAAAGAAAAAAGCATAATTCCACTTCGAAATTGAGGTAGTGTGTGTAGGTCAGTGACAAGGTATGTATGGTCAATTTTAAAATCAGACTAACAACAAAATGTGTGAAAAAGTTGAGGGGTTTGAATACTTTCTGAAGGTACTGTATGTATGCATGCATGTATGTATGTATGTATGTATGTATGTATGTGTGTGTGTGTGTGTGTATGCATGTATGTATGCATGTATGCGTGTATGCATGTATGCATGTATGCATGTATGTATGTATGTATGTATGTATGTATGTATGTATGTATGTATGTATGCATGCATGCATGCATGTATACACACACACACTGCATTGCGGTTAAAATACCAGTGTCCACCTTTCCTACTGAACTCCCACTTACCCATCTTCCCCTCTGTTACCAACTGTCTAAACCAAGTGTACAATGTCAAAAATAAAAATGGAGGTAAAAAACAAAACTAAATACAATGATGTATTTTCTAAGAATGGTGAAATGCTGTGACCCATGAGGGGGGTCACTGTTGGAGTTGCAGGGGGGCAGGACTGACCTTTCGAAGGAGATGTTGGAGGCCTTGACCTTGCGAAGCTCCTCCTGGACCAGCTGCTTGGCCCGTATCTCGGCGTCCAGGGCCGACTGCAGCTCCAGACGGGCCGACATGTCCAGCTTCTGGCTGCGTCGCACCTTCCACAGGGGGTCCTGGGGACGAGAGCAGGATTACTGTATTGTATTCAGGGTGGGGGGGGGGGGTATTGATGTGATAACACTCATCAGTGGCCAATTATTGGGTGTGATCGATTGAAATCGCTCTGAACATGGGGTGTAAACGGTGCAGGCAACGCCAGGAACGTGGTTTGGATTAAACCGATTGGCCACAAATCACTCAACTGATTTCTGTTAGAGGTGAGTGGCAACTGGCCAATGCAGTTAGTTTCACTGTGTGTTGAATCTGCTTCTGTATTGGTATGCTCTCCTATGGATCGTCTTGTGACTGTCAAGCTGTGATGTAATAGTCCCTGTGTAGTGCAATAGGGTGTATGAGATGTAGGAATCCATTCAACTAAGAAATAAAAGCTAACTGAACATGCCCTCAAGAAAATGGCTGTCCAATGATGTCAGCTAAACCTCAAAACACAACCATATCGACCCAACTCAAATACAATTCAGCAGGTGCAAAAAACATTTCAGATTTCATCAACTCCACCGTACCCTCCCTTACACACACGATGGACATTTTTTATCGAGCGAATGAGGGAGCCAATGACAAATGGACTTTTCAGGAAGGTGAGATGACATTCCGCGGATGCTGGCGGATCGCGTGACATCACGGCCCAACGGGACAGGAAATGAGGCATCATATCCCTCTAACCCAGCCCAGACCCATACCTATTCCCCCAGACAGTCTGACTGGCTAGAATTTCAGTCTTGTACGTTACAGGAGAGAGAGAAGAAAGAGAGCGAGAGAGGAGAGAGCGAGAGAGGAGAGAGCGAGAGAGGAAAGCGGAGAGAGGAGAGAGCGAGAGAGGAAAGCGGAGAGAGGAGAGAGCGAGAGAGGAAAGCGGAGAGAGGAAAGAGCGAGAGAGGAGAGAGCGAGAGAGGAAAGCGGAGAGAGGAGAGAGCGAGAGAGGAAAGAGCGAGAGAAGAAAGCGGAGAGAGGAGAGAGCGAGAGAGGAAAGCGGAGAGAGGAGAGAGCGAGAGAAGAAAGCGGAGAGAGGAGAGAGCGAGAGAGGAAAGAGAGAGGAGAAGCGAGAGAGCGAGAGAGGAAAGAGAGAGAGAGAGCGAGAGAGGAAAGAGCGAGAGAGGAGAGAGGAAAGAGGAGAGAGCGAGAGAGAAAGAGCGAGAGAGGAGAGAGCGAGAGAGGAAAGAAGAGAGAGCGAGAGAGGAAAGAGCGAGAGAGGAGAGAGCGAGAGAGGAAAGAGGAGAGAGCGAGAGAGGAAAGAGCGAGAGAGGAGAGAGCGAGAGAGGAAAGAGGAGAGAGCGAGAGAAGAAAGAGCGAGAGAGGAGAGAGCGAGAGAGGAAAGAGGAGAGAGCGAGAGAGGAAAGCGGAGAGAGGAGAGAGCGAGAGAGGAAAGCGGAGAGAGGAGAGAGCAAGAGAGGAGAGAGCGAGAGAGGAAAGCGGAGAGAGCGAGAGAGGAAAGAGCGAGAGAGACAGCGAGAGAGGAAAGAGGAGAGAGCGAGAGAGGAAAGCGGAGAGAGGAGAGAGCGAGAGAGGAAAGCGGAGAGAGGAGAGAGCAAGAGAGGAGAGAGCGAGAGAGGAAAGCGGAGAGAGCGAGAGAGGAAAGAGCAAGAGAGACAGCGAGAGGCGAGTGTGAGAAAAGAGAGGATCCATATTGTACTAAAGGAGCTCCCTACCCCCCCATCCTAAATTTAACCATTTGGATGATGGAAGAATATCTGAATATCGATCAGTATTTAAGGGCAACTTCTACTAACCCGCTCCCCTGAAATGTATTCCTAGGTTCTTGTAAGCAATGGAAGCATCGTATAGTATCAGTCTTGTCTGAAACACATGTGGCCCCTCCAAACTCCTCAGATAATTTACACTCAGAATCCAATTTTGCTTTCTAGGTCTCAATGCTTCAAAGCAGTGCCAGTATTTTTAAATACTCACTATCTGGGGACATCAAACCCACTTTCAAACAGGCCTAAAAATATCATGTTAGAATTCAGATCACGCCGGCTATTCCAGGTTATTTCTTCTCAAGAAAAATCAAATTATCAATCGGTATTAAATGGGCCATATGAGTGACAGACAAGCGACAATATCGGCATGAGAGCAGTCCTCTGCACATCCACAGTGATTGGAGGCTGGCTTTGATTGAAGGACGCACTCACCCTCTTGTCCCCCCCAGCTGAGGGAAAGGGCTTCAGGGGAGGAGTGGCCACTCCTGAGCCTTGCTGGGGACGGGAGGTTAAAACAGAAGAGTACACCAACACTTCACCAGAGTACACCAACACAACACTTCACCAGAGTACACCAACACTTCACCAGAGTACACCAACACAACACCAGAGTACACCAACACTTCACCAGAGTACACCAACACAACACAACACTTCACCAGAGTACACCAACACTTCACCAGAGTACACCAACACTTCACCAGAGTACACCAACACTTCACCAGAGTACACCAACACTTCACCAGAGTACACCAACACTTCACCAGAGTACACCAACACAACACTTCACCAGAGTACACCAACACAACACTTCACCAGAGTACACCAACACAACACTTCACCAGAGTACACCAACACTTCACCAGAGTACACCAACACTTCACCAGAGTACACCAACACTTCACCAGAGTACACCAACACAACACACCAGAGTACACCAACACTTCACCAGAGTACACCAACACTTCACCACACCAACACTTCACCAGAGTACACCAACACTTCACCAACACAACACTTCACCAGAGTACACCAACACAACACTTCACCAGAGTACACCAACACTTCACCAGAGTACACCAACACAACACTTCACCAGAGTACACCAACACAACACTTCACCAGAGTACACCAACACAACACTTCACCAGAGTCCACCAACACAACACAACACTTCACCAGAGTCCACCAACACAACACAACACTTCACCAGAGTACACCAACACAACACTTCACTTCACCAGAGTACACCAACACTTCACCAGAGTACACCAACATTTCACCAGAGTACACCAACACTTCACCAGAGTACACCAACACTTCACCAGAGTACACCAACACAACACCTCACCAGAGTACAACAACACAACACAACACTTCACCAGAGTACACCAACACAACACAACACTTCACCAGAGTACACCAACACTTCACCAGAGTACACCAACACTTCACCAGAGTACACCAACACTTCACCAGAGTACACCAACACTTCACCAGAGTACACCAACACAACACAACACTTCACCAGAGTACACCAACACAACACAACACTTCACCAGAGTACACCAACACAACACAACACTTCACCAGAGTACACCAACACAACTCAACACTTCACCAGAGTACACCAACACAACACAACACTTCACCAGAGTCCACCAACACAACACTTCACCAGAGTCCAACACAACACAACACTTCACCAGAGTCCAACACAACACAACACTTCACCAGAGTACACCAACACAACACTTCACCAGAGTACACCAACACAACACTTCACCAGAGTACACCAACACAACACTTCACCAGAGTACACCAACACTTCACCAGAGTCCACCAACACAACACTTCACCAGAGTACACCAACACAACACAACACTTCACCAGAGTACACCAACACTTCACCAGAGTACACCAACACAACACTTCACCAGAGTACACCAACACTTCACCAGAGTACACCAACACAACACACACTTCACCAGAGTACACCAACACAACACAACACTTCACCAGAGTACACCAACACAACACTTCACCAGAGTACGCCAACACAACACAACACTTCACCAGAGTACACCAACACAACACTTCACCAGAGTCCACCAACACAACACACACTTCAATAGAGTACACCAACACAACACAGCACTTCACCAGAGTACACCAACAATTGCGAAGGAATGAAATTATTGGCAACCAAAATATTTGTCTACAATTTCTCCATCATTGGAGAGTTTAATGCTTTCCCTCCTACTACCTCCCCCCTCCTTTTTTTTGATTGCTTGAGCAAATCTACAACTATGTAGGGAGCAGGGTGTCATTTGGGATGAATACAATGTTACTCCACTCTTAAAACAGTATCAGCAACAACAGCAGGCATAGCCTTTCTCCGTCTGGTGAGCACTAATGCTTCCAAAAGTACCCAGACAGACACCAGGAGCTAATATCATTAAGCTAACGCTACTAATGCTAAGTCTGCCATAAATAGCCCTGTCTAATGGGAATGGATGGAGGGGAGATGACAGGTGTGCCAACGTTGCTGCTAACGCTAGATAAATAGCCATGTCTAATAGGAATGGATGGAGGGGAGATGACAAGTGTGCTAACGCTAGCTAGCTAAGGGAGCGGAGGGAACTGCACTCAAGGTCACGTTTGATGTAATATTCCTCTCCCTGTAACCAGTTTAAGGCTGAAACTATGAGGAAGATGGACTCCCTACGCATACACAATACACTATAGAGTTATATCTAGAGAGATTATAACGGCGCCAGACGGACGACCTCTCAACACTAATGTCGCTCTGTAGATTAACAGGTGACTAATTATGTATTGATACACATCCATTGTGAAATATAGTAGATATGGAATATTGAAAAACAAATGACGTGATTTCTAATTCATTTAACATTGATTGCTAAAACCAACTTTAAATAAAGACTACCATGTCTGATACAACGGCTTTCCATCCATAGAAAGTACTGCACAAGGCCCAAGGCTCTGTAGAAAGACACCGTGGAGCCGGGAGGCTACAGTGGGGCGACGGGAGGCTACAGTGGGGCGCAGGGAGAGGGAGGCTACAGTGGGGCGCAGGGAGGAAACAGTGGGGCGACGGGAGGCTACAGTGGGGCGCAGGGAGAGGGAGGCTACAGTGGGGCGCAGGGAGGAAACAGTGGGGCGACGGGAGGCTACAGTGGGGCGCAGGGAGAGGGAGGCTACAGTGGGGCGCAGGGAGGAAACAGTGGGGCGCCGGTGAGGCTACAGTGGGGCGACAGTGAGGCTACAGTGGGGCGCAGGGAGGAAACAGTGGGGCGACGGGAGGCTACAGTGGGGCGCAGGGAGAGGGAGGCTACAGTGGGGCGACGGGAGGCTACAGTGGGGCGACAGTGAGGCTACAGTGGGGCGACGGGAGGCTACAGTGGGGCGACGGGAGGCTACAGTGGGGCGACGGGAGGCTACAGTGGGGCGACGGGAGGCTACAGTGGGGCGACGGGAGGCTACAGTGGGGCGACGGGGAGGCTACAGTGGGGCGACGGGGAGGCTACAGTGGGGCGACGGGGGCGACAGGAGGCTACAGTGGGGCGACGGGAGGCTACAGTGGGGCGACGGGAGGCTACAGTGGGGCGACGGGAGGCTACAGTGGGGCGACGGGAGGCTACAGTGGGGCGACGGGAGGCTACAGTGGGGCGACGGGAGGCTACAGTGGGGCGACGGGAGGCTACAGTGGGGCGACGGGAGGCTACAGTGGGGCGACGGGAGGCTACAGTGGGGCGACAGTGAGGCTACAGTGGGGCGCAGGGAGGCTACAGTGGGGCGACGGGAGGCTACAGTGGGGCGCAGGGAGAGGGAGGCTACAGTGGGGCGACGGGAGGCTACAGTGGGGCGACGGGAGGCTACAGGGGGCGAGGCTACAGTGGGGCGACGGGAGGCTACAGTGGGGCGACGGGAGGCTACAGTGGGGCGACGGGAGG
>NC_060184.1:10917046-11014546 GCF_021184085.1 Oncorhynchus gorbuscha
ATAACAGGAGTATGTTACAGGGGGAGGAGAGTGGGGGAGGGGGTGAATAACAGGAGTATGTTACAGGGGGAGGAGAGTGGGGGAGGAGGTGGAGAATAACAGGAGTATGTTACAGGGGAGGAGAGTGGGGGAGGAGGTGGAGAATAACAGGAGTATGTTACAGGGGGAGGAGAGTGGGGGAGGGGGTGAAGAATAACAGGAGTATGTTACAGGGGAGGAGAGTGGGGGAGGAGGTGGAGAATAACAGGAGTATGTTACAGGGGAGGAGAGTGGGGGAGGAGGTGGAGAATAACAGGAGTATGTTACAGGGGGAGGAGAGTGGGGGAGGAGGTGGAGAATAACAGGAGTATGTTACAGGGGGTGGAGAGTGGGGAAAGAGGTGGAGAATAACAGGAGTATGTTACAGGGGGAGGAGAGTGGGGGAGGAGGTGGAGAATAACAGGAGTATGTTACAGGGGGAGGAGAGTGGGGGAGGAGGTGGAGAATAACAGGAGTATGTTACAGGGGGAGGAGAGTGGGGGAGGGGGTGAAGAATAACAGGAGTATGTTACAGGGGGAGGAGAGTGGGGGAGGGGGTGGAGGATAACAGGAGTATGTTACAGGGGTGAGGAGGTGAAGAATAACAGGAGTATGTTCCATGGGCGAGGAGAGTGGGGGAGGAGTTGAAGAATAACAGGAGTATGTTACAGGGGGAGGAGGTGGAGAATAACAGGAGTATGTTACAGGGGGAGGAGAGTGGGGGAGGGGGTGGAGGATAACAGGAGTATGTTACAGGGGGGAGGAGGTGAAGAATAACAGGAGTATGTTACATGGGCGAGGAGAGTGGGGGAGGAGTTGAAGAATAACAGGAGTATGTTACAGGGGGAGGTGGAGAATAACAGGAGTATGTTACAGGGGGAGGAGGTGGAGAATAACAGGAGTATGTTACAGGGGAGGAGGTGGAGAATAACAGGAGTATGTTACAGGGGGAGGAGGTGAAGAATAACAGGAGTATGTTACAGGGGGAGGAGAGTGGGGGAGGGGGTGAAGAATAACAGGAGTATGTTACAGGGGGAGGAGAGTGGGGGAGGAGGTGGAGAATAACAGGAGTATGTTACAGGGGGAGGAGAGTGGGGGAGGAGGTGGAGAATAACAGGAGTATGTTACAGGGGAGGAGGTGGAGAATAACAGGAGTATGTTACAGGGGGAGGAGAGTGGGGGAGGAGGTGGAGAATAACAGGAGTATGTTACAGGGGGAGGAGGTGAATAATAACAGGAGTATGTTACAGGGGGAGGAGAGTGGGGGAGGGGGTGAAGAATAACAGGAGTATGTTACAGTGGGAGGAGAGTGGGGAGGAGGTGAAGAATAACAGGAGTATGTTACAGGGGGAGGAGAGTGGGGGAGGAGGTGAAGAATAATAGGAGTATGTTACAGGGGGAGGAGAGTGGGGGAGGAGGTAAAGAATAACAGGAGTATGTTACAGGGGGAGGAGAGTGGGGGAGGAGGTGAAGAATAACAGGAGTATGTTACAGGGGAGGAGGTGGAGAATAACAGGAGTATGTTACAGGGGGAGGAGAGTGGGGGAGGAGGTGAAGAATAATAGGAGTATGTTACAGGGGGAGGAGGTGGAGAATAACAGGAGTATGTTACAGGGGGAGGAGAGTGGGGGAGGAGGTGAAGAATAATAGGAGTATGTTACAGGGGAGGAGAGTGGGGGAGGAGGTAAAGAATAACAGGAGTATGTTACAGGGGGAGGAGAGTGGGGGAGGAGGGAAAGAATAACAGGAGTATGTTACAGGGGGAGGAGAGTGGGGGAGGGGGTGGAGGATAACAGGAGTATGTTACAGGGGGGAGGAGGTGAAGAATAACAGGAGTATGTTACATGGGCGAGGAGAGTGGGGGAGGAGTTGAAGAATAACAGGAGTATGTTACAGGGGGAGGAGGTGGAGAATAACAGGAGTATGTTACAGGGGAGGAGGTGGAGAATAACAGGAGTATGTTACAGGGGAGGAGAGTGGGGGAGGAGGTGGAGAATAACAGGAGTATGTTACAGGGGAGGAGGTGGAGAATAACAGGAGTATGTTACAGGGGAGGAGAGTGGGGGAGGAGGTGGAGAATAACAGGAGTATGTTACAGGGGGAGGAGAGTGGGGGAGGGGTGAAGAATAACAGGAGTATGTTACAGTGGGAGGAGAGTGGGGGAGGAGGTGAAGAATAATAGGAGTATGTTACAGGGGGGAGGAGAGTGGGGGAGGAGGTGAAGAATAACAGGAGTATGTTACAGGGGAGGAGGTGGAGAATAACAGGAGTATGTTACAGGGGGAGGAGAGTGGGGGAGGAGGTGAAGAATAATAGGAGTATGTTACAGGGGGAGGAGAGTGGGGAGGAGGTAAAGAATAACAGGAGTATGTTACAGGGGGAGGAGAGTGGGGGAGGAGGTAAAGAATAACAGGAGTATGTTACAGGGGGAGGAGAGTGGGGGAGGGGGTGGAGGATAACAGGAGTATGTTACAGGGGGAGGAGGTGAAGAATAACAGGAGTATGTTACATGGGCGAGGAGAGTGGGGGAGGAGTTGAAGAATAACAGGAGTATGTTACAGGGGAGGAGGTGGAGAATAACAGGAGTATGTTACAGGGGGAGGAGGTGGAGAATAACAGGAGTATGTTACAGGGGGAGGAGGTGGAGAATAATAGGAGTATGTTACAGGGGGAGGAGAGTGGGGGAGGAGGTGGAGAATAACAGGAGTATGTTACAGGGGGAGGAGGTGGAGAATAACAGGAGTATGTTACAGGGGGAGGAGGTGGAGAATAATAGGAGTATGTTACAGGGGGAGGAGAGTGGGGGAGGAGGTGGAGAATAACAGGAGTATGTTACAGGGGAGGAGGTGGAGAATAACAGGAGTATGTTACAGGGGGAGGAGGTGGAGAATAATAGGAGTATGTTACAGGGGAGGAGAGTGGGGAGGAGGTGGAGAATAACAGGAGTATGTTACAGGGGGAGGAGGTGGAGAATAACAGGAGTATGTTACAGGGGGAGGAGGTGGAGAATAACAGGAGTATGTTACAGGGGGGGAGGAGGTGAAGTAAGGGTGACAAGGGTTTAAAAGAGAACAGAAAGTGAGTGGGGACAAAGGACAAAGGGGGGAAAAATCTACAAAAAGGGGAAAACAAACTGACAGACAGGCTAGTAACCTCACAAAACAGCAAACAAGAACAAGTCTTAAAACATTTCTCTCATTTCTGCTCTTATTATTATAGCCAAGGGACCTTCCAAACCAGCCCTCACTGAGAGTCAGCCTGCCCTGGTTTAGAGGAGATGAGAGGGAGGGAGGGAGGGAGGGAGGGAGGGAGGGAGGGAGGGAGGGAGGGAGGGAGGGAGGGAGGGAGGGAGGGAGGGAGGGAGGGAGGGAGGGAGGGAGGGAGGGAGGGAGGGAGGGGGGAGATGAGAGGGAGGGAGAGGAGATGAGAGGGAGGGAGAGGAGATGAGAGGGAGGGAGAGGAGATGAGAGGGAGGGAGGGAAGATGAGAGGGAGGGAGAGGAGATGAGAGGGAGGGAGAGGAGATGAGAGGGAGAGGAGATGAGAGGGAGGGAGAGGAGATGAGAGGGAGGGAGAGGAGATGAGAGGGAGGGAGAGGAGATGAGAGGGAGGGAGAGGAGATGAGATGAGAGGGAGGGAGAGGAGATGAGAGGGAGGGAGAGGAGATGAGAGGGAGGGAGGGGAGATGAGAGGGAGGGAGAGGAGATGAGAGGGAGGGAGAGGAGATGAGAGGGAGAGGAGATGAGAGGGAGAGGAGATGAGAGGGAGAGGAGATGAGAGGGAGAGGAGATGAGAGGGAGGGAGAGGAGATGAGAGGGAGGGAGAGGAGATGAGAGGGAGGGAGAGGAGATGAGAGGGAGGGAGAGGAGATGAGAGGGAGGGAGGAGATGAGAGGGAGGGAGGGAAGATGAGAGGGAGGGAGAGGAGATGAGAGGGAGGGAGAGGAGATGAGAGGGAGGGAGAGGAGATGAGAGGGAGGGAGAGGAGATGAGAGGGAGGGAGAGGAGATGAGAGGGAGGGAGAGGAGATGAGAGGGAGGGAGAGGAGATGAGAGGGAGGGAGAGGAGATGAGAGGGAGGGGAGATGAGAGGGAGGGAGAGGAGATGAGAGGGAGGGAGAGGAGATGAGAGGGAGAGGAGATGAGAGGGAGGAAGAGGAGATGAGAGGGAGGAAGAGGAGATGAGAGGGAGGGAGAGGAGATGAGAGGGAGGAAGAGGAGATGAGAGGGAGGGAGAGGAGAGGGGGAGGGAGAGGAGATGAGAGGGAGGGAGAGGAGATGAGAGGGAGGGAGAGGAGATGAGAGGGAGGGAGAGGAGAGGAGATGAGAGGGAGGGAGAGGAGATGAGAGGGAGGGAGAGGAGATGAGAGGGAGGGAGAGGAGATGAGAGGGAGGGAGAGGAGATGAGAGGGAGGGAGAGGAGATGAGAGGGAGGGAGAGGAGATGAGAGGGAGGGAGAGGAGATGAGAGGGAGGGAGATGAGAGGGAGGGAGAGGAGATGAGAGGGAGGGAGATGAGAGGAGAGGGAGGGAGAGGAGAGGGAGGGAGATGAGAGGGAGGGAGAGGAGAGGGAGGGAGGGAGAGGAGGGAGGGAGGGAGGGAGGGAGGGAGGGAGGGGAGGGAGGGAGGGAGGGAGAGGAGATGAGAGGGAGGGAGAGGAGATGAGAGGGAGGGAGAGGAGATGAGAGGGAGGGAGAGGAGATGAGAGGGAGGGAGAGGAGATGAGAGGGAGGGAGAGGAGATGAGAGGGAGGAAGAGGAGATGAGAGGGAGGGAGAGGAGAGGGAGGGAGAGGAGATGAGAGGGAGGG
Organism: Oncorhynchus gorbuscha; assembly: GCF_021184085.1. NCBI lineage: Eukaryota > Metazoa > Chordata > Actinopteri > Salmoniformes > Salmonidae > Oncorhynchus > Oncorhynchus gorbuscha. The sequence continues at coordinate 10,921,871 of NC_060184.1, forward strand.
AGAGGAGATGAGAGGGAGGGAGAGGAGATGAGAGGGAGGGAGAGGAGAGGAGATGAGAGGGAGGGAGAGGAGATGAGAGGGAGGGAGAGGAGATGAGAGGGAGGGAGAGGAGATGAGAGGGAGGGAGAGGAGATGAGAGGGAGGGAGAGGAGATGAGAGGGAGGGAGAGGAGATGAGAGGGAGGGAGAGGAGATGAGAGGGAGGGAGAGGAGATGAGAGGGAGGGAGAGGAGATGAGAGGGAGAGGAGATGAGAGGGAGGGAGAGGAGAGGGAGGGAGGGAGGGAGGGAGGGAGGGAGGGAGAGGGAGGGAGGGAGGGAGGGAGGGAGGGAGGGAGGGAGGGAGGGAGGGAGGGAGAGGAGATGAGAGGGAGGGAGAGGAGATGAGAGGGAGGGAGAGGAGATGAGAGGGAGGGAGAGGAGATGAGAGGGAGGGAGAGGAGATGAGAGGGAGGGAGAGGAGATGAGAGGGAGGGAGAGGAGATGAGAGGGAGGGAGAGGAGATGAGAGGGAGGGAGAGGAGATGAGAGGGAGGGGAATGGGAGGGAGGTGGTGCGGAGAAAGAGAAAGTAGGAGACAGATGAAGGAGAGGAGAAGGAGGAGGGTGGAGACAGGAGATATACTAGAAGGGCTAGGTAGAGGAGGACAGAGATGGGAGACGGGTAGAGGAGGACGGAGAGACAGGTAGAGGAGGACGGAGAGACAGGTAGAGGAGGACGGAGAGGGGAGACGGGTAGAGGAGGACGGAGAGGGGAGACGGGTAGAGGACGAGTGAGAGATGAGAAAAGGATGGAGAGGAGACCGGTAGAGGATGGCGAGAGAAGGATGGAGAGGAGACCGGTAGAGGATGGCGAGAGAAGGATGGAGAGGAGACCGGTAGAGGATGGCGAGAGAAGGATGGAGAGGAGACCGGTAGAGGATGGCGACAGGAGGGCGGAGACAGAGGAGGATGGAAAGGGGAAGGGAACGAGAACTGGAAGATGAGTAGGAAAGTAGTGTATGTGACCTCTAACCTTGAGGGTCTCAAGCTCCATCTCCAGCTGTTTAGAATAGACTTCGCTGTGGTCGCGCAGCTTTCGCTCCTTAGACGCCTCTGCCTTGGCATCCTCCAACTGGGCCTCCAACTAACAAACACAGGCAGACAAAGCAGAGGTCAACATCACACACACTAAAGTTTCATATCCCTTTACCAGGATAGATTTACCCATACATAGAACACGTATGGGTAAATATATCATCTATGAACATTTGAACATCTTGGCCATGTTCTGTTATAATCTCCACCCGGCACCACCAGAAGAGGACTGGCCACCTCTCAGAGCCTGGTTCCTCTCTAGGTTTCTTCCTAGGGAGTTTTTCCTAGCCAACGTTCTTCTACATCTGCATTGCTTGCTGTTTGGGTTTTTAGGCTGGGTTTCTGTACAGCATAAACTTGATTGATTAATTCTCACTCTGAAACACAGTTATTCATTAGCATGCATTGTGTCAATATGTGCATTACCATTATGCATACCAGTATTGCATATATGAATTAACAGTGAGGAGATCATTGAACATTGGCTTATCACCCTGCCATCATTGACCCCCTCTCTCTTCCTCATGGACCCTGTTAGCACTTAGCGTTTAGCTCTGGGGTCACCAACAACCATCTGAACCCTGTTAGTGCTTAGCGTTTAGCTGGGGTCACCAATAACCATCTGGACCCTGTTAGCACTTAGCGTTTAGCTCTGGGGTCACCAACAACCATCTGGACCCTGTTAGTGCTAAGCGTTTAGCTGGGGTCACCAACAACCATCTGGACCCTGTTAGCACTTAGCATTTAGCTCTAGGGTCACCAACAACCATCTGGACCCTGTTAGCACTTAGCGTTTAGCTCTGGGGTCACCAACAACCATCTGGACCCTGTTAGCGCTTAGCTCTGGGGTCACCAATAACCATCTGGACCCTGTTAGCACTTAGCATTTAGCTCTAGGGTCACCAACAACCATCTGGACCCTGTTAGCACTTAGCATTTAGCTCTAGGGTCACCAACAACCATCTGGACCCTGTTAGCACTTAGCATTTAGCTCTAGGGTCACCAACAACCATCTGGACCCTGCTAGCTCTTAGCGTTTAGCTCTGGGGTCACCAACAAGCATCTGGACCCTGTTAGCGTTTAGCTCTGGGGTCACCAACAAGCATCTGGACCCTGTTAGCGCTTAGCTCTGGGGTCACCAACAAGCATCTGGACCCTGTTAGCGCTTAGCTCTGGGGTCACCAACAACCATCTGGACCCTGTTAGTGCTAAGCGTTTAGCTGGGGTCCACAACAACCATCTGGACCCTGTTAGCACTTAGCATTTAGCTCTAGGGTCACCAACAACCATCTGGACCCTGTTAGCACTTAGCATTTAGCTCTAGGGTCACCAACAACCATCTGGACCCTGTTAGCACTTAGCATTTAGCTCTAGGGTCACCAACAACCATCTGGACCCTGTTAGCACTTAGCATTTAGCTCTAGGGTCACCAACAACCATCTGGACCCTGTTAGCACTTAGGTTTTAGCTCTGGGGTCACCAACAAGCATCTGGACCCTGTTAGCGTTTAGCTCTGGGGTCACCAACAAGCATCTGGACCCTGTTAGCGCTTAGCTCTGGGGTCACCAACAACCATCTGGACCCTGTTAGCGCTTAGCTCTGGGGTCACCAACAACCATCTGGACCCAGTTAGCGCTTAGCATTTAGCTGGGGTCGCCAACAACCATCTGGACCCAGTTAGCGCTTAGCATTTAGCTGGGGTCGCCAACAACCATCTGGACCTTGTTAGCACTTAGCATTTTGCTCTGGGGAAGGATAGAGAAGGGTATGAGGTTGTAGGCCTGGGGTGCATCTCAATAGTCTCAAGTGGCCTCCATTCCTTGTTAAGATTAGAGCAGATGAGGGAGAGAAGACACTAAAGCAATATGGAGAATAGCTACTAGGAATTCGTGTTCAACTGCCTAGCGACAATGCAGACAGCACCAGACAGGCGAGGCCCTCAAGGGAATACTGGCATTCAAATTGAGAAATTAATGAATAGATAACAAGAGAAGTTGTTCTGTGCTTTCTGAATGCCAGGAGAAGCCATAGCACCAGAAGTGGTTGTGTTGAGGTTGAAAGTCTGGAATCGTTATACATACATAGTAGACACACTCATATAGGCAGACACACACACACTGAAATGTAATAATACAGATATGGCATTCGTCACAGAAAGCTAAAGTAGCTAAACGTCGCTAACACACTGCCACTTTGTCTCCAGCTTTGACAGCCCCTGACAGCTAACTTCATTCACGAGTGTTAGCAAGCTAAATGTTAGCAAGTTGAGTGTTCTACACAGCTGAGTGTTCTACACAGCTGAGTGTTCTACACAGCTGAGTGTTCTACACAGCTGAGTGTTCTACACAGCTGAGTGTTCTATACAGCTGAGTGTTCTACACAGCTGAGTGTTCTACACAGCTGAGTGTTCTACACAGCTGAGTGTTCTACACAGCTGAGAGTTATATACAGCTGAGTATAACCAAGCAATGTGTTAGTTAGCTAAATATTAGCAAGCTAAGTGGTTAGTTAGCAAGCTAAATGCTAGCACGTTACGTGTTAGCATTAGCAAGCTACGCTCTGCTAGACAACTTTTACAACTCGCCTCCTTGCGGGCCTTCTCGGTCTTGCGGATGTCCTGACGCATGGCGTCCACCTTCTGCACAGCAGCGTCCATCTCCTCCTCCTTGTCGCGGAGCTGGCGTGAGAGGCGTTGCTTGGTGGAACGCAGCTCAGCCATGCGCTCGCTTAGCTCAGAGAACTCCTGTAGGGCCAGCTTCCGCTGGCTGTGGGCCTCCTTCAGCTCCTTGGTCTGGGACTTGAGGCGCTCCAGGGACTCCACCAGTTGCTGTTGGTGGTGATAGGAGAGGGGGAGAGAGTAGATGAGGGAGGGGGAGAGAGTAGATGAGGGAGGGAGGAGAGAGTAGATGAGGGAGGGAAGAGAGAGTAGATGAGGGAGGGGGAGAGAGTAGATGAGGGAGGGGGAGAGAGTAGATGAGGGAAGGGGGAGAGAGTAGATGAGGGAGGGGGAGAGAGTAGATGAGGGAGGGGGAGAGAGTAGATGAGGGAGGGGGAGAGAGTAGATGAGGGAGGGGGAGAGAGTAGATGAGGGAGGGGGAAAGGGAGGGTGGGTGGAGAGAGAGTAGATGAGGGAGGGGGAGAGAGGATGAGGGAGGGGGAGAGAGAGGGGAGAGTGGATGAGGGAGGGGGAGAGAGGGGGGGTAGGCGAGATAGGCGTGATAAGAGAGAGAAAGGAGGAAGGGTGAGGGAGGGAGAGAGAGAGAGAAACAGCAAAATAAAAGAAAGCAGAGGAGGCACGAGACATGGGGAGAGGGAAAGACAGAATGACAGGTGCGGAGATTAAATGAGGGAGAGAACGTGTGAGGGAGAAAGGAGGACAGCAAGAAAGAGACGAGGGGAGGGAGGAAGGAGACGAGGGAGGAATGAGACGAGGGAGGAATGAGACGAGGGAGGAATGAGACGAGGGAGGAATGAGACGAGGGAGGGAGGAATGAGACGAGGGAGGGAGGAAGGAGACGAGGGAGGGAGGAAGGAGACGAGGGAGGGAGGAAGGAGACGAGGGAGGGAGGAAGGAGACGAGGGAGGGAGGAAGGAGACGAGGGAGGGAGGAAGGAGACGAGGGGAGGGAGGAAGGAAGGAGACGAGGGGAGGGAGGAAGGAAGGAGACGAGGGGAGGGAGGGAGGAAGGAAGGAGACGAGGGGAGGGAGGCAGGAAGGAAGGAGACGAGGGGAGGGAGGCAGGAAGGAAGGAGACGAGGGGAGGGAGGCAGGAAGGAGACGAGGGGAGGGAGGGAGGGAGGAAGGAGACGAGGGGAGGGAGGGAGGGAGGAAGGAGACGAGGGGAGGGAGGGAGGGAGGAAGGAGACGAGGGGAGGGAGGGAGGGAGGAAGGAGACGAGGGGAGGGAGGGAGGGAGGAAGGAGACGAGGGGAGGGAGGGAGGAAGGTGACGAGGGGAGGGAGGGAGGAAGGTGACGAGGGGAGGGAGGGAGGAAGGTGACGAGGGAGGGAGGGAGGAAGGTGACGAGGGGAGGGAGGAAGGTGACGAGGGGAGGGAGGAAGGTGACGAGGGGAGGGAGGAAGGTGACGAGGGGAGGGAGGAAGGTGACGAGGGGAGGGAGGAAGGTGACGAGGGGAGGGAGGAAGGTGACGAGGGGAGGGAGGAAGGAGACGAGGGGAGGGAGGAAGGAGACGAGGGGAGGGAGGAAGGAGGAGACAAAGAAAATAAAACACATCAGTAAACTACCAATTCTAATCTTGACTTCCACTATAAATGTACACACAGAAAATCAGCCACAATCAATTGTATCACACATAAAAAAAAGGATTCTACCCTTTTCAACATTAAATACATCAACTCCAGCACCACCCCAACGTGTGAAAGTTATGGGTTTCTATGGCCGTGTCCGAGAGCATCCACCTTGATGCATTGTGGGTAAATGGTGACCGACTGACTGCTCTACAAATAATAATGAGCAGTTATTTATGACACAAGGTGATTTGTATATCCGTCAAACAAGCCCTTTGTTGTGAAGTAAACAAGATACAAGACAAGTATTTCTGATGACATCATCCGGGCTGATGACATCATCTGGTGTGCATCATGAGATTTGAACAACTACGAGCAGGCAACGGTTTTGAATAGTCAACTAAACACAAACACTATACCAGGGTAAAGGGAAGAGGATGGGGGTCAAATAGTTTTGCTAATGGAATTAGACAGAAATGTGGTGTTTCTGTCCAGAACCCTGACTCCAGCTAATCCAAGACATGATGGAATTAATCACAAGGAAAAAGGTCCCAGTGTTTACACACCGTGGTGATCCAATGATCTGAGGATATTAGGTTAGGCTGTGTGTGTGCGTGTGTTTAAGCCTAATGCGTCATGAATGATAAAATGAGACCTGACACAGAGAGACGACCTCTATGCAGTGAATAGACAACGGTGAGCTAACATTGGTCCTTGAGAGTAACAGTGTGCCCTCTGAATCATGTCAGCTCTAGTGATGGATTCACCTGACTGAATACACCCCTACGTCCTATTCACTAGACACCAAACAGAAGGAAGCGGACCAGAACGGGAAAGGACTGCCAGAACTTGTCCAATAACAAATGCTTGCTTTCATTTTCCTTTGCAAAATAGGGGGTTGGGGGGGGTTTTACCTTGTGGATCTCCTCCTTCTCCTGTCTCAGGGCTTTAACCTGTTTGTCCAGGGCCTTCAGCTTGGAGGAGGAGCTCTCGTAGTCCTGGCGCAGAGTCACCGCCTCCTCTAGCTGGTGCTCCAGCCTATCAGAGTCTGAGTGAGGACGAGAAGGAGAGGGACTTCCTGGTTAGTGGGATGGTGAAAGGTACTTGGTGCTGCGCTAGAACAGCCCAAAAAGTGCAAACTGTGTGTTCGACCCAGGCCTGGTATAAATGATCTGTGTGTTCAACTCAGGCCTGGTATAAATGATCTGTGTGTTCGATCCAGGCCTGGTTTTAATGATCTGTGTGCTCAACTCAGGCCTGGTTTAAATGATCTGTGTGTTCAACTCAGGCCTGGTATAAATGATCTGTGTGTTCAACTCAGGCCTGGTATAAATGATCTGTGTGTTCAACTCAGGCCTGGTATAAATGATCTGTGTGTTCGACCCAGGCCTGGTTTAAATGATCTGTGTGTTCGACCCAGGCCTGGTTTAAATGATCTGTGTGTTCGACCCAGGCCTGGTTTAAATGATCTGTGTGTTCGACCCAGGCCTGGTTTTAATGATCTGTGTGTTCGACCCAGGCCTGGTTTAAATGATCTGTGTGTTCGACCCAGGCCTGGTTTAAATGATCTGTGTGTTCGACCCAGGCCTGGTTTTAATGATCTGTGTGTTCGACCCAGGCTTGGTTTAAATGATCTGTGTGTTCAACCCAGGCCTGGTTTAAATGATCTGTGTGTTCGACCCAGGCCTGGTTTAAATGATCTGTGTGTTTGAATCATACCTGGTTTAAATGCCCAGACAGTATTTGACCTGTGTGTTCAACTCAGGCCTGGAGTAAATGCCCAGACAGTGTTGGGTTGCCAGACGAGCAGACTAGTGGCGCGTTGCCAGATTGGGTTGCACAGAGAGCACTGACCTGCCAGTTTCTTCTTGAGCCGGTCAATCTCCTCGTTGAGCTTCTTCATCTCCTTGTCCCGGCCCAGGGTGCTGGCCCCGCGCCCCGGCCCGTGGAGAGACTGCACTGCTTGAGTGGACTCTGGAGGGGCCAGAAGGGGCAACACACAGGTTAAAGGTCAGGGGTTATGTCCACATTTACACTCAGGGTGACAGAGGTTGTTTATGTGTCTCTTTGTCCTCTACCACCCCCTAGCTCACCCTGCAGCTTCCGGTTCAGCTCCTGCTTCTCCTGCTCCAGTCGGCGGATCCTCCTCTCAAAGGCTTCCACTTCCAGCCCCCCCTCCTGGTCCGGGGGAACCCCCTCTTCTCCTCCCCCATCCTGGGAGCTCCCATCGGACAGGCCGGCCCTGTTGACACTGCCGCGGTCCGAGAAGCAGCTGTCCGTGGTGTAGGTGAAGCCTACGAAGGGCAGATGTTGCCCGGTGAAACCGCTGTGTGTGACTGGAGGAGCGATGTCCTGTTGGGGAGGGGTTATATTGATTAGTCTATTACTATCTGTTAAAAAAGTATGTTTTTTTCCTTCTAATTAGTGCTTGCTAGCCAGCTGGTTTCCAGCTAACGTTAGCTAGCCAGCTGGTTTCCAGTTAACGTTAGCTAGCCAGCTGGTTTACAGCTAACATTAGCTAGCCAGCTGGTTTCCAGTTAACATTAGCTAGCCAGCTGGTTTCCAGTTAACATTAGCTAGCCAGCTGGTTTCCAGTTAACATTAGCTAGCCAGCTGGTTTCCAGTTAACATTAGCTAGCCAGCTGGTTTCCAGTTAACATTAGCTAGCCAGCTGGTTTCCAGTTAACATTAGCTAGCCAGCTGGTTTCCAGTTAACATTAGCTAGCCAGCTGGTTTCCAGTTAACATTAGCTAGCCAGCTGGTTTACAGCTAACATTAGCTAGCCAGCTGGTTTCCAGTTAACATTAGCTAGTCAGCTCCTTTCCCCTAGTACACCCACCGGGTTTTTAAGAATATCGTCGTCCACGTCAAAGTTGGAGGTGTCAGATGGGGAGCTGACGTCGGGGATGTAGGGCGCCTCAGTGGAGCGGATGTGTTCCCAGTCGATGCCGGCGAAGAAGGGGTGATCCTTGAAGTCGCCGATGCCATTCTGGCCCAGGCGACGCTCGCGGCCGCAGATTAGGCGCGAGATCAGGTCCTTGGCGTCCTCCGACACGTCGCAGATGTTTGAGGGGAACTGGAAACGCTCCTGTGAGAGAGAAGGGTGGAGAGAGGGAGGAGACGAAGGGGATGAGAATTTGATATATATTTTTTAAGTAGCTTTATTGGGTCATTAGCACACATACAAACATCACATTTACCCCTAACACACACACACCAGCAGAATAATCAGGAAGCGGGGGATGAGCGAGAGACGGGAGCGAGAGAGAGACGGGAGCGAGAGCGACGGGAGCGAGAGAGACGGGAGCGAGAGCGAGAGAGAAGGGAGCGAGAGGGGGAGAGACGGGAGCGAGAGAGACGGGAGCGAGAGGGGGAGAGAAGGGAGCGAGAGAGACGGGAGGGAGAGGGGGAGAGAAGGGAGCGAGAGAGACGGGAGGGAGAGGGGGAGAGAAGGGAGCGAGAGAGACGGGAGGGAGAGGGAGAGAAGGGAGAGAGAGACGGGAGCGAGAGGGGGAGAGACGGGAGCGAGAGGGGGAGAGACGGGAGCGAGAGGGGGAGAGACGGGAGCGGGAGGGGGAGAGACGGGAGCGGGAGGGGGAGAGACGGGAGCGGGAGGGGAGAGACGGGAGCGAGAGGGGGAGAGACGGTAGCGAGAGGGGGAGAGATGGGAGCGAGAGGGGGAGAGACGGGAGCGAGAGGGGGAGAGAAGGGAGCGAGGGGGAGAGAAGGGAGCGAGAGGGGGAGAAGAAGGGAGAGACGGGAGCGAGAGAGACGGGAGAGAGACGGGAGCGAGAGAGACGGGGAGCGAGAGAGACGGGAGCGAGAGAGACGGGAGCGGAGAGACGGGAGCGGGAGAGACGGGAGCGGGAGAGACGGGAGGGGAGGGGGAGAGACGGGAGCGAGAGGGGGAGAGACGGGAGCGAGAGAGACGGAGAGCGAGAGGGACGGGAGCGAGAGGGGGAGAGAAGGGAGCGAGAGAGACGGGAGCGAGAGAGACGGGAGAGACGGGAGCGAGAGGGGGAGAGACGGGAGCGAGAGGGGGAGAGACGGGAGCGAGAGAGAGACGGGAGCGAGAGGGGAGAGACGGGAGCGAGAGGGGGAGAGACGGGAGCGAGAGGGGGAGAGACGGAGCGAGAGGGGGAGAGACGGGAGCGAGAGGGGGAGAGACGGGAGCGAGAGGGGGAGAGACGGGAGCGAGAGGGGGAGAGACGGGAGCGAGAGAGGGAGACGAGAGACGGGGAGCGAGAGACGGGAGCGAGAGAGACGGGAGCGAGAGAGACGGGAGCGAGAGGGACGGGAGGAGAGAGAGAGAGACGGGAGCGAGAGAGACGGGAGCGAGAGAGACGGGAGCGAGAGAGACGGGAGCGAGAGAGACGGGAGCGAGAGAGACGGGAGCGAGAGAGACGGGGAGCGAGAGAGACGGGAGCGAGAGAGACGGGAGCGAGAGAGACGGGAGCGAGAGAGACGGGGAGCGAGAGAGACGGGGAGCGAGAGAGACGGGAGCGAGAGAGACGGGAGCGAGAGAGACGGGAGCGAGAGAGACGGGAGCGAGAGAGACGGGAGCGAGAGAGACGGGAGCGAGAGAGACGGGAGCGAGAGAGACGGGAGCGAGAGAGACGGGAGCGAGAGAGACGGGAGCGAGAGAGACGGGAGCGAGAGGGGAGCGAGAGAGACGGGAGCGAGAGAGACGGGGAGCGAGAGGGAGACGGAGAGCGAGAGAGACGGGAGCGAGAGGGGGGAGAGACGGAGCGAGAGGGAGAGACGGGAGCGAGAGGGGGAGAGACGGGAGCGAGAGGGGGAGAGACGGGAGCGAGAGGGGGAGAGACGGGAGCGAGAGGGGGAGAGACGGGAGCGAGAGGGGGGAGAGACGGGAGCGAGAGGGGGAGGAGAGACGGGAGCGAGAGGGGGAGAGACGGAGCGAGAGGGGGAGAGACGGGAGCGAGAGGGGGAGAGACGGGAGCGAGAGGGGGAGAGACGGGGAGCGAGAGGGGGAGAGACGGGAGCGAGAGGGGGGAGACGGGAGCGAGAGGGGGAGAGACGGGAGCGAGAGGGGGAGAGACGGGAGCGAGAGGGGGAGAGAGACGGGAGCGAGAGGGGGAGAGACGGGAGCGAGAGGGGAGAGACGGGAGCGAGAGGGGGAGAGACGGGAGCGAGAGGGGAGAGACGGGAGCGAGAGGGGGAGAGACGGGAGCGAGAGGGGGAGAGACGGGAGCGAGAGGGGGAGAGACGGGAGCGAGAGGGGGAGAGACGGGAGCGAGAGGGGGAGAGACGGAGCGAGAGGGGAGAGACGGGGGAGCGAGAGGGGGAGAGACGGGAGCGAGAGGGGGAGAGACGGGAGCGAGAGGGGGAGAGACGGGAGCGAGAGGGGGGAGACGGGAGCGAGAGGGAGGAGAGAGACGGGAGCGAGAGGGGGAGAGACGGGAGCGAGAGGGGGAGAGACGGGGAGCGAGAGACGGGAGCGAGGGGGGGGGAGACGGGAGGGAGAGACGGGAGCGAGAGGGGGAGAGACGGGAGCAGAGGAGAGGAGAGACGGGAGCGAGAGGGGGAGAGACGGGAGCGAGAGGGGGAGAGACGGGAGCGAGAGGGGGAGAACGGGGAGCGAGAGGGGGAGAGACGGGAGCGAGAGGGGGGAGAACGGGAGCGAGAGGGGAGAGAGACGGGAGCGAGAGGGGGAGAGACGGGAGCGAGAGGGGGAGAGACGGGAGCGAGAGGGAGAGACGGGAGCGAGGGGGAGAGACGGGAGCGAGAGGGGGGGAGACGGGAGACGGGGGGGGAGACGGGAGCGAGAGGGGGGAGACGGGAGCGAGAGAGACAGGAGCGAGAGGGGGAGAGACGGGAGAGAGGGGGAGAGACGGGAGCCAGACAGAGACGGGGGTTTGACAGAGACAGACTATTAAGAAGTAATAGATGAGAACGTGTTCGATAACGCATGACAAGCACCAGTTTAGATACTGACAGAGACTATGATGAAAATAGTTGTTAGAAAGTAGGCTAGTGTTTCAGGAACTAGACCCTTGAGAAGGAGCATTGACCTGGATAGCTTCAGGAAATAATCACACCGTGTATGTGGCCAACTTGTTAATAAAACACCCCTGTACCTACACCACCAAACAATCACAAACTTTTGGAACAGGCAACACAAGTCTACCAGCGTACAATGACATTCTAGACGATTCTGTCCTTCCAACTCTGCGGCAACGGTTTGGGTAAGGCCCTTTTCTGTTTCAGCATGACATTGCCCATATGCACAAAGCGAGGTCCATACAGAACTGGTTTGTCGAGATTGGTGTGGAAGAATTTGACTGTCCTGCAAAGAACCCTGACCTCAACCCCATCGAACACCTTTGGGTTGAATTGTAAAACTGACTGCGAGCCAGACGTAATCGCCCAACATCAGTGCCCGACCTCACGAATTCGGGTTATGGCTGAATGGAAGCAAGTCCCTGCAGCAATTTTAAAAATGTTTTTATTTATTTATTTACATGTAACCTTTATTTAACTAAGAAAGTCAGTTAAAAGAACAAGCTCTTAATTACAATGACGGCCTAGGAACAGTGGGTTAACTGCCTTGTTCAGGGGCAGAACGACAGATTTTTACCTTGTCAGCTCGGGGATTCGAACCTTTCGGTTACTGGCCCAACGCTCTAACCACTAGGCTACCTGCCGCCCCAATGTTACAACATCTAGTGGAAAGCCTTCCCAGAAAAGTGGAGGCTGTTATAGCAGAAAACGGGGGACCAACTCCATATTAATGCCCATGACATTGAAATGAGATGTTTGACGAGCAGGTGTCCACATACTTTTGGTCATGTAGTGTACCTTTAAGTAAACAATCCAATAAATATTATCAACTATTTCAACCGATTAATAATCCAAAAGTTTGTTATATTTAATAAGTGTAGAATATAATTAACTGTGAAATACTGTACATTTGGACGCAAACAATTAATAAATCATGAAACAAAATCATTAATTATTAAAATGTTTGGAATATTTAGCACTTATTGCTGGCCCATGGATTTGGTATAGGCTAGCTCTTCTGGTCGTTTTGAGTCTGAATATCGTTGTCAGTTTGCAGAGCATTCCTTCTTTTGACATGCATAATAGATTATATGCATATTGCTTGTTACCAAGTCAGTTTGGATACTGATGACACACAAGCTACATTTCCTACATCTACATTGTTGCAAGCTAGGCACTAGGGACCCCTGGCTTTGTTCTGCCTCAGAGGTACACTACATGCTTGTCCCTACACCCGGACCTATGATCCCTATCCACACCTGTGACTAGGGGCGCTCTCCCAATTCTCTTGCATGACATCCTATCCTTGTTTGCTTTCCTTAATGACTACTGTTTTCATGAATGGACGCTAATCGAAATGGTAGACTTTTAAGACTCGTTTTCCACTTTCCCTCGCAACGTTGTCACCACAACCTAAACACCTTCCACCTAAATGCCCACCGGTTTCCTCAAGTTTACCTCGTGGTTCATGATCTTGCCGTAGGTCTCCACCAGGGACTCTGCATAGAAGGGTGTCTCCCCGTAGAGCATCTCGTACATACAGACCCCTAGGGACCACCAGTCACACTCTGGACCGTACTTGCCCATGCCGTCCTCCATGGCCTGCAGGATCTCAGGGGAAATGTAGTCCGGAGTGCCTACAGCCACAGATGACTGGACCTGGAAGAGTGAGGTTAGGAACTACAAATGAGAGGGTTGAAGTAAAGTGGACTCAGAGAAACATTTTACGTGGTGCATGTAAAAAAACGGTCCAAATCATATCGTATTTGTCACATGCGTGGTAAACAACAGGTGTAGACTAACAGTGAAATGCTTACTTACGGGCCCTTCCCAACAATGCAGAGAGAGAAAGAGAAATAGTAGAAAGTATATTTCTGTTTTGAAAATAATAACACAAGGAAAGCATAGAAAAATAATAACTGACATAAGGTGTGCGTGTGTGTGTTTTCATAATAAGAGTATTAACTTATTAAAAAACGATTGAGTTTGTTTGAGTCTAGGCTCTAGCCTGTATAGTGTCAGATGGGCGGGTTTGGAGTTTTGAGATGATTTTTTTGGTCCATTAGGCCAGGCAAACTCAATCAAGCACAGATTAAGTATTTGAAATTATTTCAAATAATATTTGAACCCGGGTCTGGGCTATAGTGAATCTTGCTATACTCCCCCCTTAGGCCTTCAATCACGTCATCAAATTCTAACGGTTGGGCTACACATTTGACTAAAACCCTGAACCTCCATACATCTGACAAATCACCTTGAACCTCAGGTCAATTTCTGCCTCAGACAAAAATTTCATTTTCTTTCACACAAACAGCTGAGTAGTACAAAGGGGCTCTGTGGTAGAATCCCGATGAAAAACAAATGAAAACTTTGCACGAGAGCAGAAAAAGGAGCTGACCCAATAAAGTTATTTCATAAAACAGTGTGAAACCTCTATTAATTCACACTATAAAAACCATTAGGATCCACGAGAGCCCTTGAATAAGTCCCAAATGGCACTCTATTCTCTTGACCAGGGGTGCCCAACCCTCTTCCTGGAGATCTACTGTCCTGTAGGTTCAGCCCAACCCTCTTCCTGGACATCTACTGTCCTGTAGGTTCAGCCCAACCCTCTTCCTGGAGATCTACTGTCCTGTAGGTTCAGTCCAACCCTCTTCCTGGATATCTACTGTCCTGTAGGTTCAGTCCAACCCTCTTCCTGGATATCTACTGTCCTGTAGGTTCAGTCCAACCCTCTTCCTGGATATCTACTGTCCTGTAGGTTCAGTCCAACCCTCTTCCTGGATATCTACTGTCCTGTAGGTTCAGCCCAACCCTCTTCCTGGACATCTACTGTCCTGTAGGTTCTGCCCAACCCTCTTCCTGGACATCTACTGTCCTGTAGGTTCTGCCCAACCCTCTTCCTGGACATCTACTGTCCTGTAGGTTCAGTCCAACCCTCTTCCTCGACATCTACTGTCCTGTAGGTTCAGCCCAACCCTCTTCCTGGACATCTACTGTCCTGTAGGTTCAGTCCAACCCTCTTCCTGGAGATCTACTGTCCTGTAGGTTCTGCCCAACCCTCTTCCTGGACATCTACTGTCCTGTAGGTTCAGCCCAACCCTCTTCCTGGAGATCTACTGTCCTGTAGGTTCTGCCCAACCCTCTTCCTGGACATCTACTGTCCTGTAGGTTCAGTCCAACCCTCTTCCTCGACATCTACTGTCCTGTAGGTTCAGCCCAACCCTCTTCCTGGACATCTACTGTCCTGTAGGTTCAGTCCAACCCTCTTCCTGGAGATCTACTGTCCTGTAGGTTCTGCCCAACCCTCTTCCTGGACATCTACTGTCCTGTAGGTTCAGCCCAACCCTCTTCCTGGAGATCTACTGTCCTGTAGGTTCAGTCCAACCCTCTTCCTGGAGATCTACTGTCCTGTAGGTTTTCAGTCCAACCCTCTTCCTGGAGATCTACTGTCCTGTAGGTTCAGTCCAACCCTAATTTAGCATATCTGATTCAGCTAGTTAAGATCTTGTTGAGCAGCTAATTAGTAGCATCAGGTGTGTTAAATTAGGGTCGGACTTAAAACCCAGAGGACAGTAGATCTACGGGAAAAGGGTTGGGCAGCCCTGCTCTAGATAGGGCTCTGGTCAAAAGTAGTGCACTACATTACCCATAGGGCTCTGGTCAAAAGTAGTGCACTACGTTACCCATAGGGCTCTGGTCAAAAGTAGCGAACTATGGGTAACGTAGTGCATTACTTTTGACCAGAGCCCTATGGGTAACGTAGTGCACTACTTTTGACCAGAGCCCTATGGGTAACGTAGTGCACTGTAGCAAATGAGCCGTCCCAAATTGCACCCTTTCTTTACATTTTACACCCTCTGAATTCCAAGAGCATATCGTTGACTTTCTTTCTCATTTACAGTAGTGCAATAAGGATGGGGGTCCATTTTTAGCTATGTTTTTAAGAGGGAGCTGGAGTAAAACAGATTAAGCCTACCACTTGGATGATAAGTTGGTGTCGAAGGCATGGCCTGGACTGTCCTTAATCTTTGTGTCAGAAGTTTATATCACAGACTATAGACATATAGTCAATGCTGATTACAAACCTAAATGTTACTTCACGACTAAACCCTAATTGAGCATATTTATTTTTGTCATTTAAATCAGGGTCTGTGAAAAGGCCACAGTGAATCAAATGGTTTTATCATCAACAGCCCCCTACGAGACTGAACTCTGATTATATAGCCATCATTGTTATTTTAAATCGACTAAAACTGGATAATGATGATAACGATAGCTGTTGTGTTGTGTAATCTGTTCTGTGGACATGTCCTCATTATTGCGCATTGGTTTAAAGCTGCTGCTGCTGTAGGTGGTTGAAATTGCCCTAGATGCTGATCCGGTTAACGTTTTTCATCTTCCCCACTAATAGTTAAGGTTAGGATTGGGGCAGGATATTTGTTCCTAGTGGAAACTTCACCCCCAGAGCGCGGGCCGTTGTATGAATGTTGGTTTTTACTTCTGGTAGTCACTCTCTTTTTTTGTTGTTCAGTTCCTTGTTGTACGGATAGAATTAGAATATTCAAATCTCAAGGTCATTGTATTTCTATAGTTGTATGAATTTACTCTAAGTCACTCATCATTAACCTGAGTAAAGTGTGAGAGAGCCTCTTATAGGCCATTGACTGACACTGCATCCCAAATGGCAGCTTATTCCCTATATAGTGTACTACTTTGGACCAGAGCCATATGGGTCCTGGCTAAAAGAGGTGTACTAGAGAATTGGGTGCCACGTCCGTTATTTTAGCGGTTGCGACAAACAGAGAGGGTAGGGTCTCTGTTTTCATTCTACAAATGTGGCTCTAAATCTAGAGGTAGGAGCTACTAGCTATTATGACCCTATTTCTGAAAAGTTAAGACTCGTGCATTTAAAATTAAAATAAATTGTTTCCCTCTGCAATGCTCACCGGCCGCGTAGGAAATGTTACAAGGGACTGTGACAAAACCACAATCAAAAGCAATGCAGATGTTCTCTCACACAAACAATTGTTAGGCCTTCCTGGTGAGCTTACCTGACAGTTTCCTGAACTTTCCAAAAGTTTTCTGATGCATTTCAGATACATACTGATGCAACCACAAATTTGTAAAACTTTCACGTAGGCTACTCATATTTTCTTATTAGTCTTTATGAACATAAAAACTTGGTGCAGTTTACCCTACAACCAGGTAAAAAAACTAAACATTTATATTACAATATAAAGCGCCTTCAGAAAGTATTCACACCCCTTGATTCTATATTTTGTTGTGTTCCAGCCTGAATTCAAAATGGATTAAATATATTTTTCACCCATCTACAAACAATATCCCACAATAACGCATAATGACAACACAATATCCCACAATGAAAACATGTTTAGACATTTTATCACATTTATTGAAAATGAGATCTAGAAATATCTATTTTACATAAGTATTGACACCGCTGAATCAATACATGTTCGAATCTCCTTTGGCAGCGATTCCAGCTGTGAGTGTTTCTCTAAGAGCTTTCCACACCTGGATTGTACAACGTTTGCCCATTATTCTTTAAGCTCTGGCAAGTTGGTTGTTAATTATTGCTAGACAGCCATTTTCCAGTTCCAGTTAAATCGATTTTCAAGCCGATTTAAGTCAAAACAGAAACTAGGCCATTTTTTTTTTTACCTTTATTTAACTAGGCAAGATCAGTTAAGAACAAATTCTTATTTTCAATGACGGCCTACGAACAGTGGGTTAACTGCCTGTTCAGGGGCAGAACGACAGATTTGTACCTTGTCAGCTCAGGGGTTTGAACTTCCGGTTACTAGTCCAACGCTCTAACCACTAGGCTACGCTGCCGCCCCATTCAGGAACATCCAATGTCATCTTAGGTTATTGTCCTGCTGAAAGGTGAATTTACTGTTTCTCTACATCAACAACAAAAAAACTCCCTAGTCCTTGCCGATGACAAGCATACCCATAACATGATGCAGCCACTACCATGCTTTAAAATATTAAGTGTGGCCGTCAGTGATGATGTTTTCCCCCCCAAACATAACGCTTTTTTTCAGGACATAAAGTTAATTTCTATGTAATATATTTGCAGTTTTAACTTATTGCAAACAGAATGCATTTTTTTAATTAACATTTTTACTCTGTACAGGCTTCCTTCTTTTCACTCTGTCATTTAGGTTAGTATTGTGGAGCAACTACGATGTTGATCCACAGTTTTCTCCCATCACAGCCATTAAACTCTATAACTGGTTTAAAGTCACCATTGGCCTCGTAGTGTAATCCCTGAGCGGTTTCCTTCCTCTCCGGCAACAGAGTTAGGAAGGACACCTGTATCTTTGTAGTGACTGGGTGTATTGATACACCATCCAAAGTGTAATGAATAACTTCACCATGCTCAAAGGGATATTCAATGTCTGCCTCTTTTTGTTTTTGACCCATCTACCAATAGGCGCCCTTCTTTGCGAGGCATTGGAAAATCTCCTCGGTCTGTGGTTGAATCTGTGTTTGAAATTCACTACTCGACTGAGGGACCTTACAGATACTGTAACTGTATGTGTGAGGTACAGATGAGGAAGTCATTCACAAATCATGTTAAACACCATTAGTGCACACAGAGTGAGTCCATGAGTCATTGCAACCTTGTATGTCATTTGTTAGGCAAATCTTTACTCCTGAACTTATTTAGGCCTGCCATAACAAAAAATACTTATATTAAAATAAAATTTAAAATAAAATATATATATACATATATATATATATATATATATATATATATATATATTAAATCTACATTACTGAGTGACAATTTTTTTTTTGCAATTTAATAAAAAATGTAATTCATGCTGTAAGATCAAAAATGTGGAACAAGTCAATGGGTGTGAATACATTCTGAAGGCACTGTAGGTAAAACCACTTTTGGCGAAACAGTGATCAGATATAGGTTTGTACCATGTTGATAGATTATTCTAAATATTATTGTAATAGTAGGCCTACCTGCACAATAACCTCATATTCCATGGGGTTACTGACCACCATTGAATTAATAACAAGAAGTATTTATTATTTGGCCTTAGGGAGAAGCAAAAATAGCCATGGGAAGGGGTGCTGCAGATCAATTTAAATACATTTGCAAAATGTATATAATTACTCCTATCTGTAGATAAATACATTAAATCGTTGAAATAGACCAGGAATAATGATGACCAATAGCTGTGGGTTGTGTTTTATCACGACTAGTGCATGTTGGACTACAGTTGAGGAGCCAATTGGGCAACAGGCCTGGTAAATATCAAACCCCTGATTGTTGAGTCGTGTCTGTCAGTGAACAGCAGGCAGCAGCTATAAGGCCTTTCGCAATATTTCAAAATACTATTGCTGTAAAAACAGTTTGTAAAGCAAATAGCTAGTCTAATCTATCGGTGTCAGTGTAGCCTGTAATTTTGGTAATTTTTGTGGTATAAAATAATACACATTTTGAAAAGGACATTTTTCTCAAAACCACAAATAAGATGATAGAAACATGCAGCACTATTATACAGGTGTTTTTCCCCCACAAAATAATATTTGTGGCGTGTCTGGGCTGTGGGGCGTGTCTGGGCTGTGGGGCGTGTCTGGGCTGTGGGGCGTGTCTGGGGCGTGGTCTGTGGGGTCTTGTGTGGGTCTGGGGCGTGTGGGTTCTTGGGTGGGTGTGGTGCGTGGGGGTCTGGGGTGTGGTGGGTTTGGTGGATGTGGTGTGATTGGTGCGTGGGGGTCTGGGGTGTGGTGGGATTAGTGCGTGGGGGTCTGGGGTGTGGTGGGTTCGGTGCGTGGGGGTCTGGGGTGTGGTGGCTTCGGTGCGTGGGGGGTCTGGTGCGTGGTGGGTTTGGGATGTTGTGGGTTTGGTGCGTGGGGGGTTTGGGATGTGGTGGGTGTGGTGCGTGGGGGGTTTGGTGCGTGGGGGGTCTGTGTTGCTCACCGTGCCATCCTGCATCATTTTCAGGCAGGAGCCAAAGTCGGCCAGACGGATATGACCCTTCATGTCTAACAGCACGTTGTCTGGTTTGATATCTCTGGAGGGATAGAGAGACAGAGCGAGCGAGACAGAGAGAGCGAGCGAGACAGAGAGAGAGCGAGCGAGCGAGCCAGAGAGAGAGAGAAAGAGCGAGCGAGACAGAGCGAGAGCGAGCGAGCCAGAGAGAGAGCGAGCGAGCCAGAGAGAGAGAGCGAGCGAGCCAGAGAGAGAGAGCGAGCGAGCCAGAGAGAGAGAGCGAGCGAGCCAGAGAGAGAGAGCGAGCGAGCCAGAGAGAGAGAGCGAGCGAGCCAGAGAGAGAGAGCGAGCGAGCCAGAGAGAGAGAGCGAGCGAGCCAGAGAGAGAGAGCGAGCGAGCCAGAGAGAGAGAGCGAGCGAGCCAGAGAGAGAGAGCGAGCGAGCCAGAGAGCGAGCGAGCCAGAGAGCGAGCGAGCCAGAGAGCGAGCGAGCCAGAGAGCGAGCGAGCCAGAGAGCGAGCGAGCCAGAGAGAGAGAGCGAGCCAGAGAGGGAGCGAGCGAGCCAGAGAGGGTGAGAGCGAGCCAGAGAGGGAGAGAGCGAGCCAGAGCAAGCGAGCCAGAGAGAGAGAGCGAGCGAGCGAGCCAGAGAGAGGGAGCGAGCGAGCGAGCCAGAGAGAGAGAGAGCGAGCGAGCGAGCCAGAGAGAGAGAGAGCGAGCGAGCGAGCGAGCCAGAGAGAGAGAGAGGGAGCGAGACAGAGAGAGAGAGAGGGAGCGAGACAGAGAGAGAGAGCGAGCGAGACAGAGAGAGAGCGAGCGAGACAAAGAGAGAGAGCGAGCGAGACAAAGAGAGAGCGAGCGAGACAAAGAGAGAGCGAGCGAGACAAAGAGAGAGCGAGCGAGACAGAGAGAGAGCGAGCGAGCGAGACAGAGAGAGAGCGAGCGAGCGAGACAGAGAGAGCGAGCGAGACAGAGAGAGAGCGAGCGAGACAGAGAGAGAGAGAGCGAGACAGAGAGAGAGAGAGCGAGACAGAGAGAGAGAGAGCGAGCGAGACAGAGAGAGAGAGAGAGAGCGAGACAGAGAGAGAGAGAGAGAGAGCGAGCGAGAGAGCGAGCGAGAGCGAGCGAGACAGAGAGAGAGAGAGCGAGCGAGACAAAGAGAGAGAGCGAGCGAGACAAAGAGAGAGAGCGAGCGAGACAAAGAGAGAGAGCGAGCGAGACAAAGAGAGAGCGAGCGAGACAAAGAGAGAGCGAGCGAGACAGAGAGAGAGCGAGCGAGCGAGACAGAGAGAGAGCGAGCCAGAGAGAGCGAGCGAGACAGAGAGAGCGAGCGAGACAGAGAGAGAGCGAGCGAGACAGAGAGAGAGAGCGAGACAGAGAGAGAGAGCGAGACAGAGAGAGAGAGAGCGAGCGAGACAGAGAGAGAGAGAGAGAGCGAGCGAGAGAGAGAGCGAGCGAGAGCGAGCGAGACAGAGAGAGCGAGCGAGACAGAGAGAGCGAGCGAGACAGAGAGAGAGAGCGAGCGAGACAGAGAGAGAGAGCGAGCGAGACAGACAGAGAGAGAGAGCGAGCGAGACAGAGAGAGAGAGCGAGCGAGACAGAGAGAGAGAGCGAGCGAGACAGAGAGAGAGAACGAGCGAGACAGAGAGAGCGAGCGAGACAGAGAGCGAGCGAGAGAGCGAGCGAGACCGAGAGACAGAGAGCGAGCGAGACAGAGGGGGAGAGCGAGACAGAGAGGAGGCGAGCGAGACAGAGAGCGGGCGAGACAGAGAGAGAGCGGGCGAGACAGAGAGAGAGCGGGCGAGACAGAGAGAGAGCGGGCGAGACAGAGAGAGAGCGGGCGAGACAGAGAGAGAGCGGGCGAGACAGAGGGGGCGAGCGAGAGAGAGAGGGGGCAAGACAGAGGGCGAGCGAGCGAGACAGAGGGGGCGGGCGAGCGAGACCGAGAGAGGGCGAGACCGAGAGAGGGCGAGACCGAGAGAGGGCGAGACCGAGAGAGGGCGAGACCGAGAGCGGGCGAGGCAGAGCGGGCGAGGCAGAGCGGGCGAGGCAGAGCGGGCGAGGCAGAGCGGGCGAGGCAGAGCGGGCGAGGCAGACAGACAGACAGAGAGACAGAAACGGGTTAGGATAAGGTAAGTGTATAAAACCAACCTCTCCACCAATATAAAGCAATGTTTATCACTATGTGACAGTGTATCGGATTCACTCTAAGACAATGTACGGTTCAATAACACATACACACATTTCCCTCCGCTCCTCCCCCCTTCACATCTCCCTCCACTCCTCCTCCCCCCTTCACATCTCCCTCCGCTCCTCCCCCTTCACATCTCCCTCCGCTCCTCCCCCCTTCACATCTCCCTCCACTCCTCCTTCCCCCTTCACATCTCCCTCCACTCCTCCTCCCCCCTTCACATCTCCCTCCGCTCCTCCCCCTTCACATCTCCCTCCGCTCCTTCCCCCTTCACATCTCCCTCCGCTCCTCCCCCTTCACATCTCCCTCCGCTCCTCCCCCTTCACATCTCCCTCCGCTCCTCCCCCCTTCACATCTCCCTCCGCTCCTTCCCCCTTCACATCTCCCTCCGCTCCTTCCTCCGCTCCTTCCCCCTTCACATCTCCCTCCCCCTTCACATCTCCCTCCGCTCCTTCCCCCGCTCCTTCCCCCTTCACATCTCCCTCCGCTCCTTCCCCCTTCACATCTCCCTCCCCTTCACATCTCCCTCCGCTCCTTCCCCCTTCACATCTCCCTCCGCTCCTTCCCCCTTCACATCTCCCTCCGCTCCTTCCCCCTTCACATCTCCCTCCGCTCCTTCCCCCGCTCCTTCCCCCTTCACATCTCCCTCCGCTCCTTCCCCCTTCACATCTCCCTCCGCTCCTTCCCCCGCTCCTCCCCCTTCACATCTCCCCCCGCTCCTCCCCCTTCACATCTCCCTCCGCTCCTTCCCCGCTCCTTCCCCCTTCACATCTCCCTCCGCTCCTTCCCCCGCTCCTCCCCCCTTCACATCTCCCTCCGCTCCTCCCCCTTCACATCTCCCTCCGCTCCTCCCCCCTTCACATCTCCCTCCGCTCCTCCCCCTTCACATCTCCCCCAGCTCCTCCCCCTTCACATCTCCCCCACTCCTTCCCCCGTTCCTTCCCCCTTCACATCTCCCTCCGCTCCTTTCCCCTTCACATCTCCCCCGCTCCTTCCCCCTTCACATCTCCCCGCTCCTTCCCCCTTCACATCTCCCCCACTCCTTCCCCCGTTCCTTCCCCCTTCACATCTCCCTCCGCTCCTTTCCCCTTCACATCTCCCCCGCTCCTTCCCCATTCACATCTCCCCCCGCTCCTTCCCCCGTTCCTTCCCCCTTCACATCCCCCTCCGCTCCTTCCCCCTTCACATCTCCCTCCACTCCTTCCCCCTTCACATCTCCCTCCACTCCTTCCCCCTTCACATCTCCCTCCACTCCTTCCCTCCGCTCCTCCCCCTTCACATCTCCCCCGCTCCCCCCCCTTCACATCTCCCCCGCTCCTTCCCCCTTCACATCTCCCCCGCTCCTTCCCCCTTCACATCTTCCCCGCTCCTTCCCCCTTCACATCTCCCTCCGCTCCTTCCCCCTTCACATCTCCCTCCGCTCCTTCCCCCTTCACATCTCCCTCCGCTCCTTCCCCCTTTACATCTCCCTCCGCTCCTTTCCCCTTCACATCTCCCTCCGCTCCTTTCCCCTTCACATCTCCCCCGCTCCTTCCCCCTTCACATCTCCCCCACTCCTTCCCCCGTTCCTTCGCCCTTCACATCTCCCTCCGTTCCTTCCCCCTTCACATCTCCCTCCGCTCCTTCCCCCTTCACATCTCCCTCCGCTCCTTCCCCCTTCACATCTCCCTCCGCTCCTTCCCCCTTCACATCTCCCTCCACTCCTCCCCCTTTACATCTCCCTCCGCTCCTTCCCCGTTCCTTCCCCCTTCACATCTCCCTCCGCTCCTCCCCCTTTACATCTCCCTCCGCTCCTTCCCCCGTTCCTTCCCCCTTCACATCTCCCTCCGCTCCTTCCCCCTTCACATCTCCCTCCGCTCCTTCCCCCTTCACATCTCCCTCCGCTCCTTCCCCCTTCACATCTCCCTCCGCTCCTTCCCCCTTCACATCTCCCTCCGCTCCTTCCCCCTTCACATCTCCCTCCGCTCCTTCCCCCTTCACATCTCCCTCCGCTCCTTCCCCCTTCACATCTCCCTCCGCTCCTTCCCCCTTCACATCTCCGTCCACTCCTTCCCCCTTCACATCTCCCCCGTTCCTTCCCCCTTCACATCTCCCTCCGCTCCTTCCCCCGCTCCTTCCCCCTTCACATCTCCCCCGCTCCTTCCCCCTTCACATCTCCCCCGCTCCTTCCCCCTTCACATCTCCCCCGCTCCCCCCCTTCACATCTCCCTCCGCTCCTTCCCCCGCTCCTTCCCCCTTCACATCTCCCTCCGCTCCTTCCCCCGCTCCTACCCTCTTCACATCTCCCTCCGCTCCTTCCCCCTTCACATCTCCCTCCGCTCCTTCCCCCTTCACATCTCCCTCCGCTCCTCCCCCTTCACATCTCCCTCCGCTCCTCCCCCTTCACATCTCCCTCCGCTCCTCCCCCTTCACATCTCCCTCCGCTCCTTCCCCCTTCACATCTCCCTCCGCTCCTTCCCCCTTCACATCTCCCTCCGCTCCCCCTTCACATCTCCCCCGCTCCTCCCCCTTCACATCTCCCTCCGCTCCTTCCCCCTTCACATCTCCCCCGCTCCTTCCCCCTTCCGTCTCCCCCCGCTCCTTCCCCCTTCACATCTCCCCCGCTCCTTCCCCGTTCCTTCCCCCTTCACATCTCCCTCCGCTCCTTCCCCCTTCACATCTCCCTCCGCTCCTTCCCCCTTCACATCTCCCTCCGCTCCTTCCCCCTTCACATCTCCCTCCGCTCCTTCCCTCCGCTCCTACCCCCTTCACATCTCCCTCCGCTCCTTCCATCTCCGCTCCTTCCCCCTTCATCTCCCTCCGCTCCTTCCCTCCGCTCCTTCCCCCTTCACATCCCCCCTTCCCCCTTCACATCTCCCTCCGCTCCTTCCCCCTTCACATCTCCCTCCGCTCCTTCCCCCTTCACATCTCCTTCCCCCGCTCCTTCCCCCTTCACATCTCCCTCCGCTCCTTCCCCCTTCACATCTCCCTCCGCTCCTTCCCCCTTCACATTTCCCTCCGCTCCTTCCCTCCGCTCCTTCCCCCTTCACATCTCCCCCGCTCCTTCCCCCTTCACATCTCCCTCCGCTCCTTCCCCCTTCACATCTCCCTCCGCTCCTTCCCCCTTCACATCTCCCTCCGCTCCTTCCCCCTTCACATCTCCCTCCCCCGCTCCTTCCCTCCGCTCCTTCCCCCTTCACATCTCCCTCCGCTCCTTCCCCCTCCGCTCCTTCCCCCCTTCACATCTCCCTCCCCTCCTTCCCCCGCTCCTTCCCCCTTCACATCTCCCCCGCTCCTTCCCCCCGTTCCTTCCCCCTTCACATCTCCCTCCGCTCCTTCCCCCTTCACATCTCCCTCCGCTCCTTCCCCCTTCACATCTCCCTCCGCTCCTTCCCTCCGCTTCCCCCTTCACATCTCCCTCCGCTCCTTCCCTCCGCTCCTTCCCCCTTCACATCTCCCTCCGCTCCTTCCCTCCGCTCCTCCCCCTTCACATCTCCCTCCGCTCCTCCCCCTTCACATCTCCTTCCGCTCCTTCCCCCTTCACATCTCCCTCCGCTCCTCCCCCTTCACATCTCCTTCCGCTCCTTCCCTCCGCTTTCCCCCTTCACATCTCCCTCCGCTCCTTCCCTCCGCTCCTCCCCCTTCACATCTCCCTCCGCTCCTCCCCCTTCACATCTCCTTCCGCTCCTCCCCCTTCACATCTCCCTCCGCTCCTCCCCCTTCACATCTCCCTCCGCTCCTTCCCCCGCTCCTCCCCCTTCACATCTCCCTCCGCTCCTTCCCCCTTCACATCTCCCCCGTTCCTTCCCCCTTCACATCTCCCTCCGCTCCTTCCCCCTTCACATCTCCCTCCGCTCCTCCCCCCCTTCACATCTCCCCCGCTCCTTCCCCCTTCACATCTCCCCCGCTCCTTCCCCCTTCACATCTCCCCCACTCCTTCCCCCGTTCCTTCCCCCTTCACATCTCCCTCCGCTCCTTTCCCCTTCACATCTCCCCCGCTCCTTCCCCCGTTCCTTCCCCCTCCACTCCTTCCCCTTCACATCTCCCTCCACTCCTTCCCCCTTCACATCTCCCTCCACTCCTTCCCCCGCTCCTTCCCCCTTCACATCTCCCTCCGCTCCTCCCCCTTCACATCTCCCCCGCTCCTTCCCCCTTCACATCTCCCCCGCTCCTTCCCCCTTCACATCTCCCCCGCTCCTTCCCCCTTCACATCTCCCCCGCTCCTTCCCCCTTCACATCTTCCCCGCTCCTTCCCCCTTCACATCTTCCCCGCTCCTTCCCCCTTCACATCTCCCTCCGCTCCTTCCCCCTTCACATCTCCCTCCGCTCCTTCCCCCTTCACATCTCCCTCCGCTCCTTCCCCCTTCACATCTCCCTCCGCTCCTTCCCCCTTCACATCTACCTCCGCTCCTTCCCCCTTCACATCTCCCTCCGCTCCTTTCCCCTTCACATCTCCCTCCGCTCCTTTCCCCTTCACATCTCCCTCCGCTCCTTTCCCCTTCACATCTCCCTCCGCTCCTTTCCCCTTCACATCTCCCCCGCTCCTTCCCCCTTCACATCTCCCCCTTCACTCTCCCCCTTCCTCTCCCCCTTCCTTCCCCCGCTCCTTCCCCCTTCACATCTCCCTCCGCTCCTTCCCCCTTCACATCTCCCTCCGCTCCTTCCCCCTTCACATCTCCCTCCGCTCCTTCCCCCTTCACATCTCCCTCCGCTCCTTCCCCCATTCCTTCCCCCTTCACATCTCCCTCCACTCCTCCCCCTTTACATCTCCCTCCGCTCCTTCCCCCATTCCTTCCCCCTTCACATCTCCCTCCGCTCCTCCCCCTTTACATCTCCCTCCGCTCCTTCCCCCGTTCCTTCCCCCTTCACATCTCCCTCCGCTCCTTCCCCCTTCACATCTCCCTCCGCTCCTTCCCCCTTCACATCTCCCTCCTTCCCCCCTCTCCCCCTTTCCCCCTTTACATCTCCCTCCGCTCCTTCCCCCGTTCCTTCCCCCTTCACATCTCCCTCCGCTCCTCCCCCTTTACATCTCCCTCCGCTCCTTCCCCCGTTCCTTCCCCCTTCACATCTCCCTCCGCTCCTTCCCCCTTCACATCTCCCTCCGCTCCTTCCCCCTTCACATCTCCCTCCGCTCCTTCCCCCTTCCCTCCCTTCCTTCCCCCTTCACATCTCCCTCCGTTCCTTCCCCCTTCACATCTCCCCCGTTCCTTCCCCCTTCACATCTCCCCCGTTCCTTCCCCCTTCACATCTCCCTCCGCTCCTTCCCCCGCTCCTTCCCCCTTCACATCTCCCTCCGCTCCTTCCCCCTTCACATCTCCCTCCGCTCCTTCCCCCTTCACATCTCCCTCCGCTCCTTCCCCCTTCACATCTCCCTCCGCTCCTTCTCCCTTCACATCTCCCTCCGCTCCTTCTCCCTTCACATCTCCCTCCGCTCCTTCCAACTTCACATCTCCCCCCGTTCCTTCCCCCTTCACATCTCCCCCGTTCCTTCCCCCTTCACATCTCCCTCCGCTCCTTCCCCCTTCACATCTCCCCCGTTCCTTCCCCCTTCACATCTCCCCCGTTCCTTCCCCCTTCACATCTCCCTCCGCTCCTTCCCCCGCTCCTTCCCCCTTCACATCTCCCTCCGCTCCTTCCCCCTTCACATCTCCCTCCGCTCCTTCCCCCTTCACATCTCCCTCCGCTCCTTCCCCCTTCACATCTCCCTCCGCTCCTTCTCCCTTCACATCTCCCTCCGCTCCTTCTCCCTTCACATCTCCCTCCGCTCCTTCCCCCTTCACATCTCCCCCGCTCCTTCCCCCTTCACATCTCCCCCGTTCCTTCCCCCTTCACATCTCCCCCGTTCCTTCCCCCTTCACATCTCCCCCGTTCCTTCCCCCTTCACATCTCCCTCCGCTCCTTCCCCCGCTCCTTCCCCCTTCACATCTCCCTCCGCTCCTTCCCCCTTCACATCTCCCTCCGCTCCTTCCCCCTTCACATCTCCCTCCGCTCCTTCTCCCTTCACATCTCCCTCCGCTCCTTCTCCCTTCACATCTCCCTCCGCTCCTTCCCCCTTCACATTTCCGTCCACTCCTTCCCCCTTCACATCTCCCCCCGTTCCTTCCCCCTTCACATCTCCCTCCGCTCCTTCCCCCGCTCCTTCCCCCTTCACATCTCCCTCCCCCTTCACATCTCCCTCCGCTCCTTCCCCCGCTCCTTCCCCCTTCACATCTCCCTCCGCTCCTTCCCCCGCTCCTACCCTCTTCACACCTCCCTACGCTCCTTCCCCCTTCATCACATCTCCCTCCGCTCCTCCCCCTTCACATCTCCCTCCGCTCCTTCCCCCGCTCCTCCCCCTTCACATCTCCCTCCGCTCCTTCCCCCGCTCCTCCCCCTTCACATCTCCCTCCGCTCCTCCCCCTTCTCATCTCCCTCCGCTCCTCCCCCTTCACATCTCCCTCCGCTCCTCCCCCTTCACATCTCCCTCCGCTCCTCCCCCTTCACATCTCCCTCCGCTCCTCCCCCTTCACATCTCCCTCCGCTCCTCCCCCTTCACATCTCCCTCCGCTCCTCCCCCTTCACATCTCCCTCCGCTCCTCCCCCCTTCACATCTCCCTCCTTCTCCTCCCCCCTTCACGTCTCCCCCGCTCCTTCCCCCTTCACATCTCCCCCGCTCCTTCCCCCGTTCCTTCCCCCTTCACGTCTCCCCCGCTCCTTCCCCCTTCACATCTCCCCCGCTCCTTCCCCCGCTCCTTCCCCCTTCACATCTCCCTCCGCTCCTTCCCCCTTCACATCTCCCTCCGCTCCTTCCCCCTTCACATCTCCCTCCGCTCCTTCCCCCTTCACATCTCCCTCCGCTCCTTCCCCCTTCACATCTCCCTCCGCTCCTTCCCCTGCTCCTTCCCCTTCACATCTCCTTCCCCCTTCCCATCTCCCCCTTCCCTCCCTCCGCTCCTTCCCCCTTCACATCTCCCTCCGCTCCTCCCCCTTCACATCTCCCTCCGCTCCTTCCCCTGCTCCTTCCCCCTTTCACATCTCCCTCCGCTCCTTCCCCCTTCACATCTCCCTCCGCTCCTTCCCCCTTCACATCTCCCTCCGCTCCTTCCCCTTCACATCTCCCTCCGCTCCTTCCCCCTTCACATCTCCCCCGCTCCTTCCCCCGCTCCTTCCCCCTTCACATCTCCCTCCGCTCCTTCCCCCTTCACATCTCCCTCCGCTCCTTCCCCCTTCACATCTCCCTCCGCTCCTTCCCCCTTCACATCTCCCTCCGCTCCTTCCCCCGCTTCCCCTTCACATCTCCCTCCGCTCTTCCCCGCTCCTACCCCCTTCACATCTCCCTCCGCTCCTTCCCTCCGCTCCTCCCCTTCACATCTCCCCCGCTCCTTCCCCCTTCACATCTCCCTCCGCTCCTTCCCTCCGCTCCTCCCCCTTCACATCTCCCTCCGCTCCTTCCCCCTTCACATCTCCCTCCGCTCCTTCCCCCTTCCCTCCGCTCCTTCCCCCTCACATCTCCCTCCGCTCCTTCCCCCTTCACATCTCCCTCCGCTCCTTCCCCCTTCACATCTCCCTCCGCTCCTCCCCCTTCACATCTCCCTCCGCTCCTTCCCCCTTCACATCTCCTTCCGCTCCTTCCCCCTTCACATCTCCCTCCGCTCCTCCCCCTTCACATCTCCCTCCGCTCCTTCCCCCGCTCCTCCCCCTTCACATCTCCCTCCGCTCCTTCCCCCTCCGCTCCTTCCCCCCTTCCCCCTTCACATCTCCCTCCGCTCCTTCCCCCTTCACATCTCCCTCCGCTCCTCCCCCGTCACATCTCCCTCCGCTCCTTCCCCCTTCACATCTCCCTCCGCTCCTTCCCTCCGCTCCTCCCCCCTTCACATCTCCCTCCGCTCCTTCCCCCCCCCTTCACATCTCCCTCCGCTCCTTCCCCCTTCACATCTCCCTCCGCTCCTTCCCCCTTCACATCTCCCTCCGCTCCTCCCCCTTCACATCTCCCTCCCGCTCCTCCCCCTTCACATCTCCCTCCGCTCCTCCCCCTTCACATCTCCCTCCGCTCCTTCCCCCTTCACATCTCCCCCGTTCCTTCCCCCGTCACATCTCCCCCGCTCCTTCCCCCGTCACATCTCCCTCCGCTCCTTCCCCCTTCACATCTCCCCCGCTCCTCCCCCCTTCACATCTCCCCCGCTCCTCCCCCTTCACATCTCCCCCGCTCCTCCCCCTTCACATCTCCCCCGTTCCTTCCCCCTTCACATCTCCCCCGCTCCTTCCCCCCTTCACATCTCCCCCGCTCCTCCCCCTTCACATCTCCCCCGCTCCTCCCCCTTCACATCTCCCCCGCTCCTCCCCCTTCACATCTCCCCCGCTCCTCCCCCTTCACATCTCCCCCGCTCCTCCCCCCTTCACATCTCCCCCCGCTCCTCCCCCTTCACATCTCCCTCCGCTCCTCCCCCTTCACATCTCCCCCGCTCCTCCCCCTTCACATCTCCCCCCTCCTCCCCCCTTCACATCTCCCCCTTCACATCTCCCCCTTCACATCTCCCTCCGCTCCTCCCCCTTCACATCTCCCTCCGCTCCTCCCCCTTCACATCTCCCTCCGCTCCTCCCCCCTTCACATCTCCCTCCGCTCCTCCCCCCTTCACATCTCCCCCTTCACATCTCCCTCCGCTCCTCCCCCTTCACATCTCCCTCCGCTCCTCCCCCTTCACATCTCCCTCCGCTCCTCCCCCTTCACATCTCCCTCCGCTCCTCCCCCTTCACATCTCCCTCCGCTCCTCCCCTTCACATCTCCCTCCGCTCCTCCCCCTTCACATCTCCCTCCGCTCCTCCCCCTTCACATCTCCCTCCGCTCCTCCCCCTTCACATCTCCCTCCGCTCCTCCCCCTTCACATCTCCCCCCGCTCCTCCCCCTTAACATTTCTCTCCCGGGTGGTTCTCTGTGCTGAACAGCTTGTCATTGTTCATCCACCCTCCCTCTACTTTCCCTCTCTCCCGATCCCCCTCTCCTCACGCTCCCTGGCTTGACACAGGCCACACACACTGTGCCCTCTGTTGTACTAACCCTGGCACCACACTGGGCACGGAGTAAACACCTAAACACAAACACACCAAGCCCAACGCAAAGTATCAGGCCACACACACACACACACACACACACACACACGCAACAGTGTCATTTAAAATATCACAACCACACACAGAACTTTTCATTCATACGTCTCTCTCTCATACAGGAGACACACACACATAAACACCCCTTTGTTTACACATTTCTCTTTACACACTCACACAAACCGAAGCATACACAAACTCCCAACCGCTAGAGTAAGATGTGTTTGTCAATCAGTGCACTAAACCCACCTACCAAGGCTCCCCTATTCAGACTAGAATTCTCATCCATCCTTACTCCTTTCTTACCTTCATTGGTTCCTTCCTTGATTAATTCACCGATCAGCTATTTCTGAGACAGCAATAGGATGGAAACCATCCAAACATATACAGATCAGTGTTGACTTCAAGGAAGGAAGTAAAGAACGATAGAAAGCTGTATTCAAAACATTGGAACAGGGCCGCAAGGCTGTTTTGATACATAGACTTGTCTCTCTGTGTTTTGTTAGGCACTGGGCTTGAGTACAACCAGACTATAAACACTGTCAGTGTGTGTGTTTGTGTGTCAGAGTACGTGTGTCTCAGAGAGAAAGTAGGCTTCCCGAATCTTTCGTTCTGTTGCTCCGTCTCTCTAGTTCACACTCTAGCTCTCCCATCAATTCTCTTCCATCCCACCCTCCAGCTCTCTCTCAGTTGATTCATCTCTCTCTCCCCCAGTCTCCCCACTATTTCGCTACAGTGCATCCCAGAAGGCCCTGTTCCATTTCAGCTCCTAGCCCCTTCCCTAGCCCCCTGTCCAGTGTTCCCAAATCTGAAAGGATGCCATAAGATAGGGAGTTCACCCCCTGCTGTACAATGTGGAGAAAAACAGGACAATTCAAGAAGGTGCTCCGAAATGAAAGTCAAAACGTAATGAATCATTAGATTGTTCTCTACAATATTATAACCCTAATACACTTCTACTTGCGAATGTTGATGAAATTAAAACATATATTTTCTGTGACAGTCGCTGACTTAGACTTTCAGCCACATTGTTGCCCATTACACCTGATCCATCCCATTCAGATGGGTTTAGGCACTGAGGGAAAGGAACTGAGGGAAAGGAACTGTAGGTCAAAATGGTACCAGACTCTTCCGTCCTCTGGCTGCGGTCCAATTCTCTCTCTGTTCCATTCCTTCTCAAGGATTCCAAAGCATTAGATTGCTGTAAGCATGGGGGCTTAGAGGGAGTGTCCACCGCATTCATCAAGTAAGTCCTTTCCCTATTAAATCCACGAGGGGGAGGGAACAAGTGAACACTTCAGGGAGTAGGGTACTAGAGAATAGGAGAGCAGTCCTGGTCTGTGGCTTGAGCAGACAGGAAACAGGCAGGATTGCTGGCCAGGACTCCGTTTCCCAGGGGGCATTGCTGCCAGGAAGAGGCCCCTCCATATCCCACATCCACACAAGGCTGGCTGGTCAGTCATCTGGGTACAGGGTCAGTGATGTGGGGAGAGACTCCCTAACACACACACACACACACACACACACACACACACACACACACACACACACACACACACACACACACACACACACACACACACACACACACACACACACACACACACACACACCCCCCAAACCTGCCAACCTTGAAGAATTTTTATGAGTATCACTTCAACACAGCAACAGCACCCACACTACCCAAATCATATGCAAATGCAAATGTTTTAGGCTAATAACAATGTTGGTAGAATGTTGGTATTATCGGTAGGTTAAAGACTTATGTATACTTGGTCATTTCCTGCTCCTCAGTAGATAACTACAAATAAATTTACACTGAACAAAAAATATTAAACGACATGGAAAGTGTTGGTCCCATGTTTCATGAGCTGAAATAAATATTTCTGTCAAATGTTGTTGTACAAATGTGTTTACATCCCTGTTAGTAGCATGTTATCCTTTGTCAAGCTAATCCATCCATCTAACAGGTGTGGCATATCAAGAAGCTGATGAAACAGCATGATCATTACACAGGTGCACCTTGTGCTGGGGACAACAAAAGGCCACTTTAAATGTGCAGTTTGCTGAAGAGTATTTGTCTGGAATAAAGCCATTGGGGGGGGGGGGGGGGGGCTTATTTTAATTGGTTGGTCGGGGTGGCTCCCAAGTGGGTGGGCCTATGCTCTCCCAAGCCCACCCTTGGCTGGTCGGGGTGGCTCCCAAGTGGGCAGGCCTATGCTCTCCCAAGCCCACCCTTGGCTGGTCGGGGTGGCTCCCAAGTGGGCGGGCCTATGCTCTCCCAAGCCCACCCTTGGCTGGTCGGGGTGGCTCCCAAGTGGGCGGGCCTATGCTCTCCCAAGCCCACCCTTGGCTGGTCGGGGTGGCTCCCAAGTGGGCGGGCCTATGCTCTCCCAAGCCCACCGTTGGCTGGTCGGGGTGGCTCCCAAGTGGGCGGGCCTATGCTCTCCCAAGCCCACCCTTGGCTCTACTCCTGCCCAGTCTTAGAATAGGGCCCAATTTATTTCAATTAACTGATTTCCTTACATGAACTGTAAATCTTCGAAATTGTTTGATGTTGTGTTTATATTAGGACTAGGATGGGATGCCTATGACTTCCGGACAACGAACGAAAGTTGAAAACTAGTAGAACAGGAGAGAAAGACCAACTTTTTTGGGGGGGTTGCTAGCTTAGCTGCTGTTAGCTGCTGCTCCTCCCTCTCTCACCGGTCCCTGCCAAACACACCTACCCACCTCTCCACACACACACACACACACACCCACCTACCTCTCCACACACAAACACACCCACCTACCTACCTCTCCACACACAAACACACCCACCTACCTCTCCACACACAAACACACCCACCCACCTCTCCACACACAAACACACCCACCTACCTCTCCACACACAAACACACCCACCTACCTCTCCACACCCACACACCTACCCACCTCTCCACACACACACCTACCCACCTCTCCACACACACACCCACCTACCCACCCACCTCTCCACACACACACCCACCTACCCACCTCTCCACACACACACCCACCTACCCACCTCTCCACACACACCCACCTCCCACACACACCCACCTCTCCACACACACCCACCTCTCCACACACACACACACACCCTACCCACCTCTCCACACACACACACCTACCCACCTCTCCACACACACACACCTACCCACCTCTCCACACACACACACCTACCCACCTCTCCACACACACACCTACCCACCTCTCCACACACACACCTACCCACCTCTCCACACACACACCTACCCACCTCTCCACACACACCTACCCACCTCTCCACACACACACACACACACACACACACACACACACACACACACACACACACCTCTCCACACACCTACCTACCCACCTCTCCACACAAACACACCCACCTACCTCTCCACACAAACACACCCACCTACCTCTCCACACAAACACACCCACCTACCTCTCCACACACACACACACACCTACCCACCTCTCCACACACACACACACACACACACCTACCCACCTCTCCACACACACACCTACCTACCCACCTCTCCACACACACACAAACACACCCACCTACCTCTCCACACACACACACACACCCACCTACCTCTCCACACAAACACACCCACCTACCTCTCCACACACACACACACACCTACCCACCTCTCCACACACACACCTACCCACCTCTCCACACACACACCTACCCACCTCTCCACACACACACCTACCTACCCACCTACCTCTCCACACACAAACACACCCACCTACCTCTCCACACACACACACTACCCACCTCACAAACACACACCTACCCACCTCTCCACACACACACACCTACCCACCTCTCCACACACACACACCTACCCACCTCTCCACACACACACACCTACCCACCTCTCCACACACACACACCTACCCACCTCTCCACACACACACACCTACCCACCTCTCCACACACACACACCTACCCACCCACCTCTCCACACACACACACCTACCCACCCACCTCTCCACACACACACACCTACCCACCCACCTCTCCACACACCTACCTACCCACCCACCTCTCCACACACCTACCTACCCACCTCTCCACACACCTACCTACCCACCTCTCCACACAAACACACCCACCTACCTCTCCACACAAACACACCCACCTACCTCTCCACACAAACACACCCACCTACCTCTCCACACAAACACACCCACCTACCTCTCCACACACACACACACCCACCTACCTCTCCACACACACACACACCCACCTACCTCTCCACACACACACACACCCCACCCACCTCTCCACACACACACACACACCCACCCACCTCTCCACACACACACACACACCCACCCACCTCTCCACACACACACACACACACACCCACCTCTCCACACACACACACACACACACCTCCTCCACCACACACACACACACCCACCTCTCCACACACACACACACACACACACACACACACACACACACACACACACACACACACACACACACACACACACACACACACACACACACACACACACACACACACACACACACACACACACACACACACACACACCTCTCCACACACACACACCTACCCACCTCTCCACACACACACACACACACACCTACCCACCTCTCCACACACACACCTACCCACCCACCTCTCCACACACACACACCTACCCACCTCTCCACACACACACCTACCCACCTCTCCACACAAACACACCCACACACCTACCTACCCACCTCTCCACACACACACACACACCTACCCACCTCTCCACACACACACACCTACCTACCCACCTCTCCACACACAAACACACCTACCTACCCACCTCTCCACACACAAACACACCCACCTACCTCTCCACACACACACACACCTACCCACCTCTCCACACACACACACACCTACCTACCCACCTCTCCACACACAAACACACCTACCTACCCACCTCTCCACACACAAACACACCTACCTACCCACCTCTCCACACACACACACACCCACCTACCTCTCCACACACACACACACCTACCCATCTCTCCACACACACACACCTACCTACCCACCTCTCCACACACACACACACCTACCTACCCACCTCTCCACACACAAACACACCTACCTACCCACCTCTCCACACACAAACACACCTACCTACCCACCTCTCCACACACAAACACACCTACCTACCCACCTCTCCACACACAAACACACCTACCTACCCACCTCTCCACACACAAACACACCTACCTACCCACCTCTCCACACACACACACACCTACCCACCTCTCCACACACACACACACCTACCCACCTCTCCACACACACACACACCTACCCACCTCTCCACACACACACACACCTACCCACCTCTCCACACACACACACACCTACCCACCTCTCCACACACACACACCTACCCACCTCTCCACACACACACACCTACCCACCTCTCCACACACACACACACCTACCCACCTCTCCCACACACACACACCCTACCCACCTCTCCACACAAACACACCCTACCCACCTCTCCACACACACACACCTACCCACCTCTCCACACACACACACCTACCCACCTCTCCACACACACACACCTACCCACCTCTCCACACACACACACCTACCCACCTCTCCACACACACACACCTACCCACACACACCTACCCACCTCTCCACACACACACACCTACCCACACACACTTCTCCACCTCTCCACACACACACACCTACCCACACACACCTCTCCACACACACACACCTACCCACACACACTTCTCCACCTCTCCACACACACACACCTACCCACACACACTTCTCCACACACACACACACCTACCCACCTCTCCACACACACACACCACACACACACACCACACACTCTCCACACAAACACACCCACCTCTCCACACACACACACCTACCCACCTCTCCACACACACACACCTACCCACACACACCTACCCACCTCTCCACACACACACACCTACCCACCACACACCTCTCCACACACACACACCTACCCACACTTCTCCACACTCCACACACACCTACCCACCTCTCCACACACACACACCTACCCACACACCTACCCACCTCTCCACACACACACACCCACCCACACACACACCTCTCCACACACACACACCTACCCACACACACTTCTCCACCTCTCCACACACACACACCTACCCACACACACTTCTCCACACACACACACACACCTACCCACCTCTCCACACACACACACACACACACACACACACACACACACACACACACACACACACACACACACACACACACACACACACACACACACACACACACACCTACCTACCCACCTCTCCACACACACACACACCACCCTACCCACACACACACACACACACCTCTCCACACACACACCTCTCCACACACACACACTCTCCACACACACACACACACACACACACCTACACACACACACACACACACACACCTCTCCCTACACACACACACCTCTCCTACACACACACACCTCTCCCTACACACACACACACTCTCCCTACACACACACACCTCTCCCTACACACACACACACCTCTCCCTACACACACACACCTCTCCCACACACACACACACCTCTCCACACACACACCTCTCCACACACACCTCTCCACACACACACACACACACACACACACACACACCTCTCCACACACACACACACACACCTCTCCACACACACACACACACACACACACACACACACACCTCTCCACACACACCTCTCCACACACACACACACACACACACACACACACCTCTCCCACACACACACACACACACACACACACACACACTCCCACACACACACACACACACACACACCTCTCCACACACACACACACCTCTCCACACACACACACACACACACCTCTCCACACACACACACACACCTCTCCACACACACACACACACACCTCTCCACACACCTACCCACACACCTCTCCACACACCCTACCCACCTCTCCCCACACACCTACCCACCTCTCTCCACACACCTACCCACCTCTCTCCACACACCTACCCACCTCTCTCCACACACCTACCCACCTCTCTCCACACACCTACCCACCTCTCTCCACACACCTACCCACCTCTCCCACACACACCTACCCACCTCTCTCCACACACCTACCCACCTCTCTCACACACCTACCCACCTCTCTCCACACACCTACCCACCTCTCTCCACACACCTACCCACCTCTCTCCACACACCTACCCACCTCTCTCCACACACCTACCCACCTCTCTCCACACACCTACCCACCTCTCTCCACACACCTACCCACCTCTCTCCACACACCTACCCACCTCTCTCCACACACCTACCCACCTCTCTCCACACACCTACCCACCTCTCTCCACACACCTACCCACCTCTCTCCACACACCTACCCACCTCTCCCACACACCTACGCACCTCTCTCCACACACCTACGCACCTCTCTCCACACACCTACGCACCTCTCTCCACACACCTACGCACCTCTCTCCACACACCTACACCTCTCTCCACACACCTACCCACACACACACCTACCCACACACACACACACCCACACACACACACACACACACACACACACTACACACACACACACACACACACACACACACACACACACACACACACACAGCAAAATCTGCCTACTATAGATCAGTCAGACACACCAATCACGGTGAATCCAGAACTAGTCTTGCGTAATTGGTCAGCTGCTCGACTAAGTTCAGGGTGAATAAGAGAAGAGATTAAGAGATGTTAGAACGAGGAGCTCTCTCTGAGTCAGGTTTGTAGGCCTCCAAGCTCGCACAAGCTTTTTCAGTTCTGCCCACAAATGTTCTATAGTATTGAGGTCAGGGCTTTGTGATGGCCACTCCAATACCTTGACTTATTTGTCATTAAGCCATTTTGCCACAACTTTGGAAGTATGCTTGGGGTCATTGTCCATTTGGAAGACCCATTTGCGATCGAGCAATAACTTCCT
The DNA here is from genome assembly GCF_021184085.1 of Oncorhynchus gorbuscha. NCBI lineage: Eukaryota > Metazoa > Chordata > Actinopteri > Salmoniformes > Salmonidae > Oncorhynchus > Oncorhynchus gorbuscha. Next base: position 10,960,522 of record NC_060184.1, read on the forward strand.
GACTGATGCCATGAGATGTTAAGTGGTCCTTCTGTAGCTCAGTTGGTAGAGCATGGCGCTTGTAACGCCAGGGTAGTGGGTTCGATCCCCGGGACCACCCATACGTAGAATGTATGCACACATGACTGTAAGTCGCTTTGGATAAAAGCGTCTGCTAAATGGCATATATATGTTGCTTCAATATATCCACATAGAATTATGATGTAGGACAACTATCTATTTTGTGAAGTGCACCAGTCCCTCCTGCAGCAAAGTACCCCCACAACATGATGCTGCCACCCCCATGCTTCACGGTTGGGATCGTGTTCTTCAGCTTGCAAGCCTCCCCCTTTTTCCTCCAAACATAATGATGGTCACTATGGCCAAACAGTTATATTTTTGTTTCATCAGACCAGAGGACATTTCCCCAAAAAGTACAATCTTTGTCCCCATGTGCAGTTGCAAACCGTAGTTTTTTTTATGGAGATTTTGGAGCAGTGGTTTCTTCCTTGCTGAGCGGCCTTTCAGGTTATGTCGATATAGGACTCGTTTTACTGTGGATATAGATACTTTTGTACCCGTTTCCTCCAGCATCTTCACAAGGTCCTTTGCTGTTGTTTTGGGATTGATTTGCACTTTTTGCACCAAAGTACATTGATCTCTAGGAGACAAAAAGCGTCTCCTTCCTGAGCGGTATGACGGCTGCGTGGTCCCATGGTGTCAAGGTCTATCATTTCTTCTGCGGTCTTGACTAATTTATTTTAATTTTCCCATGACGTCAAGCAAAGAGGCAATGAGTTGGAAGGCAGGCCTGGAAATACATCCACAGGTACACCTCCAATTGACTCAAATAATGATTTTCTGGAATTCTCCAAGCTGTTTAAAGGCACAGTCAACTTAGGGTATGTAAACTTCTGACCCACTGGAATTGTGATAGAGTGAATTATAAGTGAAATAATATGTCTGTAAACAATTCCTGAAAAATGACTTGCGTCATGCACAAAGTAGATGTCCTAACCAACTTGCCTAAACTATAGTTTGTTAACATGAAATTTGTGGCATATATTATTATTATATTAACTGCCGACTTCAACTGTATATGTTGAAGAGGGTGGGGCTTAAGCTGCATCCCTGTCTCACCCCCCTGGCCCTGTGGAAAGAAATTTGTTTTTGCCAATTTTAGCCTCACACTTGTTGTGTACATGGATTATATAAATGTATGTTTTCTCCCCAATACAACTTTCCATCAATTTGTATAGCAGACCCTCATGCCAAAATGAATCGAAAGCTTTTCTGAAATCAACAAAGCATGAGAAGACTTTTTCAATTCCCACTCACCCACACTTACCTGTGGACGTAGTGTTGTTGGTGTATAGAGTGGATGGCCAGCACCATCTCTGCCACATAGAACTTGGACATGTCCTCTGGGAGACGGTCCTCGAACTTACTGAGCAGGGTCAAGAGGTCACCGCCCACATAGTAGTCCATCACCAGGTACTGCAGAGACAGGGTTATACTGTGGGTTACACTGTGTACACACACCCGCACACAGAGTATACACAAGTGTGTGTGAAGCTGTTACCAGGAAGTTGTCGTCCTGGAAGGCATAGTGTAGGGTGGTGATCCACTGGCAGTCTCCATTCACCAGAACATTCCTCTCCTCGCGGAAACACGCCGTCTGAGGGGCAAACAATGGTATCAACTATAACAAACTCCCACACACACTCTCAGTAAAAAAAAATAACTTTTAAAAATGCCAATTTCATTCAGGTCAGATTGAACTTAGAATTTTTGATAAATCACCAAAAACCACATCTTTGACCCTCCTCATCTCAGTCACTAAGTCTGCCGTACCCTTAATCTCACTCCAGTAGTCTGTCCCTGGCATACAAACCATCATTCATAGCCCCCCCACCCTGCTCGCAACCTCTCACTCACACTCCCTATTAGATGACAAGACTCCCTCCCTGCTCGCAACCTCCCACTCACGCTCCCTATTAGATGACAAGACTCCCTCCCTGCTCGCAACCTCTCACTCACGCTCCCTATTAGATGACAAGACTCCCTCCCTGCTCGCAACCTCTCACTCACGCTCCCTATTAGATGACAAGACTCCCTCCCTGCTCGCAACCTCTCACTCACGCTCCCTATTAGATGACAAGACTCCCTCCTTGCTCGCAACCTCCCACTCACGCTCCCTATTAGATGACAAGACTCCCTCCCTGCTCGCAACCTCCCACTCACGCTCCCTATTAGATGACAAGACTCCCTCCCTGCTCGCAACCTCCCACTCACGCTCCCTATTAGATGACAAGACTCCCTCCCTGCTCGCAACCTCCCACTCACGCTCCCTATTAGATGACAAGACTCCCTCCCTGCTCGCAACCTCCCACTCACGCTCCCTATTAGATGACAAGACTCCCTCCCTGCTCGCAACCTCCCACTCACGCTCCCTATTAGATGACAAGACTCCCTCCCTGCTCGCAACCTCTCACTCACGCTCCCTATTAGATGACAAGACTCCCTCCCTGCTCGCAACCTCCCACTCACGCTCCCTATTAGATGACAAGACTCCCTCCCTGCTCGCAACCTCCCACTCACGCTCCCTATTAGATGACAAGACTCCCTCCCTGCTCGCAACCTCTCACTCACGCTCCCTATTAGATGACAAGACTCCCTCCCTGCTCGCAACCTCCCACTCACGCTCCCTATTAGATGACAAGACTCCCTCCCTGCTCGCAACCTCCCACTCACGCTCCCTATTAGATGACAAGACTCCCTCCCTGCTCGCAACCTCCCACTCACGCTCCCTATTAGATGACAAGACTCCCTCCCTGCTCGCAACCTCCCACTCACGCTCCCTATTAGATGACAAGACTGATGTCATGTGGGAAAGCTGGACCAGCGGTATGTTGCGGTTTGCTACTCCCAACTGATTTCAGTAATCCTCCAACCAGTATTTCCGAAAAACCTGGAAACGTTGGGAAAGCTTCCGGAACGTTGGGAAAGCTTCCGGAACTTTGGGAAAGCTTCCGGAACTTTGGGAAAGCTTCCGGAACTTTGGGAAAGCTTCCGGAACTTTGGGAAAGCTTCCGGAACTTTGGGAAAGCTTCCGGAACTTTGGGAAAGCTTCCGGAACTTTGGGAAAGCTTCCGGAACTTTGGGAAAGCTTTTGGAACTTTGGGAAAGCTTTTGGAAATGTTGCAACCCTACTTGGAATGTGTCTAAAAAAAGACTCAGCATTTTTCTTCCCTACTCTGTCAATTTAGTCCATATTATCAAAATACTTCACCAAATCATTTACGTTAAATGCCAACATAAAGCAAAAGTTGCAGCAAACGTTATTTTTTAAAAACATTTTACGGGAAGGTACTACCTAAACTAAGAACTCAGTGGCCTTGTGGTTTAAGTATGGGCGGTTGGGAGTTTGATCCCAGGGACGAGTCATACCAAAGACTGTAAAAACGGCACCCGCTGAGTCTCTGCTTGGCACTCAGCGTTAAGGAGATACATTTGGGAGGGAAGGTCCAGGATGTGTACTTGTACATCAAGCTGCCTCCCGCTACAGAAACGAGAGCCATTCCAGCTCGCACAAGCCAATGATCGTACAAGGTTACTTATAGTGCATTTCGGAGAGTATTCAGACCCCTTGACTTTTTCTACACTTCATTAAGTAACAGCCTTACTCTAAAATGTATTTGTTCTTTTCCCCACATCAATCCACACACCCCATAATGACAAGGCAAAAACAGGTAGAATTTCACAGATTTATTCAAATATAACTGAAAAATCACATTTAGTCAGACCCTTTACTCAGTACTTCTTTGAAGCACCTTTGGCAGCAATTACAGCCTTAAGTCTTCTTGGCTATAATGCTACAAGCTTGGCACACCTGTATTTGGGGCGTTTCACCAATTCTTCTCTGCAGATCATCTCAAGCTCCATCAGGTTGGAGGGGATCAGCTTCAAGTCCGGGCTCTGGCTGGGCACTCAAGGACATCAAAACTTGTCCCGAAGCCACTCCTGCAGTGTATTGGCTGTGTGCTTATGGTCGTTGTCATGTTGAAAGGTGAACCTTCGCCCCAGTCTGAGTTCCTGAGCTCTTTGGAGCAGGTTTTCATCAAGGATCTCTTTGTACTTTGCTCCATTCATCTTTCCCTCAATCCTGACAGGTCTCCCAGTTCCTGTGGCTGAAAAACATCCCCAGAGCATGATCCTGCCACCACTAAGCTTTACGGTAGGGATGGGCCAGGGTTCTTCCAGACGTGAAGCTTGGCATTCAGGTCAAAGAATTCAATCTTGGTTTCATCAGACCAGAGAATTTTGTTTCTCATTTCTCACTCCAAGCAGGCTGTCATGTGTCTTTTATTGAGGAGTGGCTTCTGTCTGGCCACGATCATAAAGGCCTGATTGATGGAGTGCAGCAGAGATGGTTGTCATTCTGGAAGGTTCTCCCATCTCCACAGAGGAGCGGAGCTCTGTCAGACTGACCATCGGGTTCTTGGTGAAGTCACTGACCCGGCCAGCTCTAGGAAGAGTCTTGGTGGTTCCAAACATCTTCCATTTTAGAATTATGGAGGCCACTGTGTTCTTGGGGACCTTCAATGCTGCAGACATTTGTTGGCACCCTTCCCTAGATCTGGGCCTCGACACAATCTTGTCTCTGAGCTCTACGGAGAATTCCTTCGACCTCATAGCTTTTTTTGCTCTGACATGCACTGTCAACTGTGTGACCTTATATAGACAGGCGTGTGCCTTTCCAAATCATGTCCAATCACTTTAATTTACCACAGGTGGATTCCAAACAACTGAACACACTAGAGGTTGACCGATTAATTAGGGCCGATTTCAGGTTTTCATAACAATCGGAAATCAGTATTTTCAGTACTGTTGTAATTCTCATTATTACAAATTCATTTTTATATATTAAAAAAAAAAATTTTTAAGTGTTATTATTGCTTTATTTTTTATTGTTTTAAATCTGATGATTAATCGGCATCGGCTTTTTTGGTCCTCCAATAATCGGCATCGGCGTTGAATTTTTTATTTTTATTTTTTTATTTCACCTTTATTTAACCAGGTAGGCAAGTTGAGAATAAGTTCTCATTTACAATTGTGACGTGGCCAAGATAAAGCAAAGCAGTTCGACACATACAACAACACAGAGTTACACATGGAGTAAAACAAACATACAGTCAATAATACAGTATAAACAAGTCTATATACGATGTGAGCAAATGAGGTGAGATAAAGGGAGGTAAAGGCAAAAAAAAGGCCATGGTGGCAAAGTAAATACAATATAGCAAGTAAAACACTGGAATGGTAGATTTGCAGTGGAAGAATGTGCAAAGTAGAAATAAAAATAATGGGGTGCAAAGGAGCAAAATAAATAAATAAATAAATAAATTAAATAAATAAATACAGTAGGGAAAGAGGTAGTTGTTTGGGCTAAATTATAGGTGGGCTATGTACAGGTGCAGTAATCTGTGAGCTGCTCTGACATCATAATCGGTCGACCTCTAGAACGCACCCCTGGTGTTTCTACCTTTTCTGTTCCACAGCAAATAAAACAAAAAGGTAAAGTTATGTTTAATAGCTTTTTAAAAACATTTACCCCCCCCCCCCTCCTTTGTAAAGTAACTTTGAACAGGTCCAGATGGGGCGGCAGGGTAGCCTAGTGGTTAGAGCGTTGGGCTAGTAACCGGAAGGTTGCAAGTTCAAACCCCCGAGCTGACAAGGTACAAATAATCTGTCTGGTAATCTGTTCTGGAGGTTCTGCCCCTGAACAGGCAGTTAACCCACTGTTCCGAGGCCATCATTGTTATTCTGTTCCTAGGCTGTCATTCTTAACTGACTTGCCTGGTTAAATAAAGGTAAAATAAAAATGCTATCCCTAGATTTACAAAAACTAAAAAACCTATTGGGAAATGGGCACTCACACAACTGATTTTACCTCTCAATCTAGCTATTTATCGATAAAGACTGAACATTCGTCCTCCGCTGCTGGTTGGAATGTAACAGTAGTCTAGTCCAGGGGTACTCAACTACTATCCTGCTCTGCTGGTTGGAATGTAACAGTAGTCTAGTCCAGGGGTACTAAACTACTATCTGAGAGGTCCAGTCCTCCTCTGCTGGTTGGAATGTAACAGTAGTCTAGTCCAGGGGTACTAAACTACTATCTGAGAGGTCCAGTCCTGCTCTGCTGGTTGGAATGTAACAGTAGTCTAGTCCAGGGGTACTAAACTACTATCTGAGAGGTCCAGTGACACAAATTTCCTAGGTGGCAAAGGTCTACGACTTAGGAAACATGTTATATAAAATGTACATTCAAATATATTAAATGAGACTATTTGAATTATTTACTACTTCTTTTGAATGTAAACACGTGCAACATTGCATCAACATTGCTGAAGAACAAAAGTGGTTGCATGATTGTCTATGCAAAAAGTGCACTGTGAACAACTACACATGGGTCATGAATTATTATTTTTTTAAATATAAAATAACATTTTCTTGAGAACAAAGGACAGGTGTACAGAAAGAATAATCTGAATGCCCAGAACATCACTGTGGGCTGTGCAACATCCATGTATCAGTCACTGTGGGCCGTGCAACATCCATGTATCAGTCACTGTGGGCTGTGCAACATCCATGTATCAGTCACTGTGGGCCGTGCAATATCCATGTATCAGTCACTGTGGGCCGTGCAATATCCATGTATCAGTCACTGTGGGCCGTGCAATATCCATGTATCAGTCACTGTGGGCCGTGCAACATCCATGTATCAGTCACTGTGGGCCGTGCAACATCCATGTATCAGTCACTGTGGGCCGTGCAACATCCATGTATCAGTCACTGTCACTCCATGTATCAGTCACTGTGGGCCGTGCAACATCCATGTATCAGTCACTGTGGGCCGTGCAACATCCATGTATCAGTCACTGTGGGCCGTGCAACATCCATGTATCAGTCACTGTGGGCCGTGCAATATTCATGTATCAGTCACTGTGGGCCGTGCAACATTCATCACTGTATCAGTCACACTGTGGGCCAACGTCCATGTATCAACTATTCATGTATCAGTCACTGTGGGCCGTGCAACATTCATGTATCAGTCACTGTGGGCCGTGCAACATCCATGTATCAGTCACTGTGGGCCGTGCAACATCCATGTATCAGTCACTGTGGGCCATCCATGTATCAGTCACTGTGGGCCGTGCAATATTCATGTATCAGTCACTGTGGGCCGCAATATCAGTCACTGTGGGCCGTGCAATATCCATGTATCAGTCACTGTGGGCCGTGCAATATTCATGTATCAGTCACTGTGGGCCGTGCAATATTCATGTATCAGTCACTGTGGGCCGTGCAATATTCATGTATCAGTCACTGTGGGCCGTGCAATATTCATGTATCAGTCACTGTGGGCCGTGCAATATTCATGTATCAGTCACTGTGGGCCGTGCAACATTCATGTATCAGTCACTGTGGGGCAACAATATCCATGTATCAGTCACTGTGGGCCGTGCAACATTCATGTATCAGTCACTGTGGGCCGTGCAATATCCATGTATCAGTCACTGTGGGCCGTGCAATATTCATGTATCAGTCACTGTGGGCCGTGCAATATCCATGTATCAGTCACTGTGGGCCGTGCAACATTCATGTATCAGTCACTGTGGGCCGTGCAATATCCATGTATCAGTCACTCGTGACCTTGCCCTGCATTAATGCCCCTTCTTTTACACTGCTGCTACTCTATTATCTATGCATAGTCACTAACTCTCCCTACATTTACATATTACCTCGACTAACTGATGCCCCCACACATTTACTCTGTACCGGTACCCCCTGTATATAGCCTCGCTATTGTTATTTTACTGCTGCTCTTTAATTATTTGCTACTTTTCTATTTTTACATAACTTATTTTTCTTTAAACTGCAGTGTTGGTTATGGGTTTGTAAGTAAGCATTTCACTGTAAAGTCACTAAGGTCTACAGCTGTTGTATTCCTCGCAGGTGACAAATAAAATGATTTGATTTCATGAGAGAAATTACAGAAATTTGTGTTTCCCAAAAACTCAGGCTATCCTCAGTGAAGAATCAGGGAATTGATAAGGACTTTGGTGGACCTCTCATATTGGGATTTTAGTTGGTTAATCTTGTTTGCTCTCACATCATCAGTGTTCAGGGGATACGTCTGATTGAATTTACGATACCTGGGGTGAAAATGGCAATTTTCACGAGAGCTACGAACACCCTGCATATCAGGCACATTGGTTTAGTGTTAATTGCGGGGAGGATTAATAAATACTGTTCCATTGACTAGTCTTTGAACGTAGTTTTCAGTCAACTTTTAAAAAATTTAAAAATAACAAACCATATTAACAAAGACACTGGTAACTAAGCTCCTCCTATCTGTGATTATTTACAGTTGAAACCACGGTCAAATCTTTGTTTCTTTCTGCCTGCTTGTCCCAAGGTTCCGCGGAGGATATTTGGATGAATGTGATTGGTGCGGAGTTAAAGAGGCCGCTGCGCCCGGTTGATTATTTAAAAGCTGTCTAAAAAATAATGTATTGACTTTTATATAACAAAATGCAATGTTGTCCGGTCCGGATTGACCCTTCTCTGGGTCCGGGTCCGGATACTGCCAGTTGAGTTTGGGTGGTCGAGCTGTCCGTCTGTCTATCCAGTCATCTTTAAAGACGGTTTTCCTACTCCGCTGCTGGTTGGAATGCCATGCTGCAGGCAGTGCTGTGTGTCCAGTAGTCGTAAACACCTCCCCTCTGTATTGCCCAGGCTGCACACATACTGAGGGATTGTGGGATGGGGATTACTGACCATTACTGACAAAAGCTCTGGCGACGCGGCGTGCCAGGCCTCAGGCCACTGTCAGAGCCCATTGGGCTAAAACTAGGTCAAGAGGTAGAGAACAGCACAATAAAAGAAGATGGCCGTCCTGCCCTGAGTCAGTCTCCACTCTCCAGCCAGAATACCGGTGTAGGGTAAACTAAACGTTTCCCCTATATGCTGATCTTGGATCAGCTTCCCTCCCTCAATACTAATCTTAACCATTAGCGTGGGAAAACACAAAACTGACCCAAGTTCAGCATCTAGGAGCAAATTCACCCAACACCAGAATATGTCCAGAGGCTGACCAGGAATAGATTCAGCTCAATTTCCTTCATCACAGGTCTAGGATCAGTTGTTCAGGATCAATCCTAACCCTTAAGCATTTCAGGGATGAATTAATATGTGACCGTGGGTCAGTGGTTAGGGGCAGCGTTGCGGACTATACTCAGGGGCAGCCAATACTCTAAGGGTAGTCCGCGGTACCGTGAAACCCATTTCCCTTCAAAATGGTTGCAAGGGATGCAACAAAAGAAAACTGATTGCCACAAAGTGCCCAGGTTTTTCAGAAACACAGGTTGGAGGATTCCCGGAATAACAAGCAAGGGAAACGTTCTTGGAAGCAGGAGCAGGGAATAACAAGAGGGGGAATAACAAGAGGGGGAATAACAAGAGAGGGAATAACAAGAGAGGGAATAACAAGAGAGGGAACAACAAGAGAGGGAACAACAAGTTCAACAAGGAAACAACAGGAGAGGGACAACAAGAGGAACAACAAGAGGGAACAACAAGAGGGAACAACAAGAGGGAACAACAAGAGAGGGAACAACAAGAGAGGGAACAACAAGAGAGGGAACAACAAGAGAGAACAACAAGAGAGGGAACAACAAGAGAGGGAACAACAAGAGAGGAACAACAAGAGAGGAACAACAAGGGAACAACAAGAGGGAACAACAAGAGGGAACAACAAGAGAGGGAACAACAAGAGAGGGAACAACAAGAGAGGGAACAACAAGAGAGGGAACAACAAGAGAGGGAACAACAAGAGAGGGAACAACAAGAGAGGGAACAACAAGAGAGGGAACAACAAGAGAGGGAACAACAAGAACAACAAGAGAGGGAAACGTTCTTGGAACCAGGAGAGGGGAACAACAAGAGAGGGAACAACAAGAGAGGGAACAACAAGAGAGGGAACAACAAGAGAGGGAACAACAAGAGAGGGAATAACAAGAGAGGGAACAACAAGAGAGGGAATAACAAGAGAGGGAAACGTTCTTGGAACCAGGAGCAGGGAATAAATCATCCAACCAGGATTTCTAAAAAATAAAAATAAAACATTTTAAAAACTCTGGAACTTCGGGAATGTTTCTGGAACTATGCCTAACCAGGGAATTTGGTCTGGGCTGTATTCAGGTACGTAGGAAATCTCATGAGTGGATAGGTGATCGTGCACGTCTGGGTGAGCGTGGCTAACAACCATTGTCGACCATGTAAATGAAGCCTTGAGCACTTTTTTGGCAGCAAAGTCAGTAGGCGGGTATGGTTCTTCTCTACGGCATAGAAATAGAACATCCAACCTTGACTTGAGCAGGAGTGTACGCACTAGAACTTCTATGTCTTTGTGTCAAATGGTAGATTCTACAGTCCCATTATGATCCTTACCTCGGCTCTCTTCAACATCTCCCACTTGTTCAGGATCTTCATGGCGTACACGCGTTCCGTGTTTTTCATCTTCACCACCGCAACCTAGAGGGAGGAGGATGGAGGGTGAGATGAAAAGGGAGAGGAAGGAGAAAGGGAGAGAGATGGAGGGGGGAGAGAGATCATTACACCATTAAAATGCAGCGTAATTAAGAGAGCTGGGAATTGCTGACTTTTCCTTATTGATGTTTCCATCCCCCTCCTACTAGCCTAGTTACTGTAAGTCCCCAGCAGTCCACCCTAGGACCCACTGCTTTCTATGATAGTGGATGAGTCTCACTTAGCACCTCGTCAAAAGTAAAGGGTTCCGTTTGAGACGCCGGGCAGTGTTGTGATCCTTAACCTCATGTACATACATCAACATCCAGCATGGATACAGGCGTGTGTTCATTACTTACCAAACGGATAAAAACAGACTGAAACAGGAAGGGTCTTAACACTAAGTGGACTGTGTAATAAGTAACACTCATTTTGGGTTTTCCGTTGCAAAACATTTAAATAAATAAATAATGTGCAATTGCGTCCCCTAAGGAACATGACCCTCTGTTCCCCTAGATTATTTTCCAGGCGGGGTGCAATTACGCCTCAAATCAACATCCAAAATGTTGAAGTCAAATAATTTTAGATGAGGGGGGGGGGCAGAGCTTATTGGGAGGGCCCACCTCCCTATTTGAACAATGGTAGGGGAAACACTGTAGTACGCTGGCTTGTGATTCTGGTCGGTGAAATAGTTCTGGGCCTAGACATGTATATGGAGAGCCGTCACTGAGCTATGATTACAATGCATTACAAACTAAGGCTTTTAGATGCACATTCAAAATCGTACACGTATTTCTTAGAGGCCAAATACAGCTAAGCCAGCAGTAACGGTGCTTCAGACACACCCCAGGACAGGGCTTAGTGAAAGGGATTATCCACCCAAAACCACTCATTCCTATAATTTACTGTGAAATACCACTAATATGTGAGAACAATACTGCCCTACCAAGCACAAAAAAGACAGTAACTGCTCATTGCGTGGAACTGAGAAAAACAGCTTTTATTTACCTTGGTTTCATAGTAACTTTATACAGTTACTGCTAACATGACCCCCATTCTCTCCAAACCACAATACAAGGCAGGATACTTGTACATGATTAAGCATGTATTTAATGAGCAGTTAGTGCCTTTTTGCTTGGTAGGGCAGAATAGTTGTTGTGAACAAATGTTTCATGTTGTCTTATAATATGGTCACGGTAGCAAATCGACAACGCAATGCATTCTGGGCTGGCTGACTGACTAGCAAACGTAGCTACACACAATAATACCAAAGTCAATATCACAGCATGTGAAGTAGGCACCATGCAACTGCACCATGCAACTGCACCATGCAACTGCACCATGCAACTGCACCATGCAACTGCACCCGGGACTGAAGAGGCTGACAAATTACACATTTCTCGAAGGCAGGAATACCGCAAAAAAATATGATCAATGGCTCAATCGAGAATAGTCAACGTCAGCCAGTATTGTAATCTGACATATATGATAGACTTTTTCACCATCTAAAAGTCATATTCCTATGAACTTCCAGTGTAGTGAGAGAGACTACCACAGTGCAACGTCATACCGGCCAAATTTCTGCCTGCACGAACGAATGGCAATAGCTCAGAAACACGTGAAATGATGCAGGAATCGATAGATCATCACTCAGAGATGCACAAAAACAAATCCAACATTCAAAATGGGTGAATCTTTCCTTGTATGAGAAAATATTTTCCAGGGCAACTGAGGCACTAATACATAATAAGGCAAAGGATCACGTGTGTGTGTGTGTGTGTGTGTGTGTGTGTGTGTGTGTGTGTGTGTGTGTGTGTGTGTGTGTGTGTGTGTGTGTGTGTGTGTGTGTGTGTGTGTGTGTGTGTGTGTGTGTGTTGAACCTTGGCTTACTCCACAACACAACTGACATGGTGTGTGTACACCCAAGTGAACTGCCAGAGAGGAGGTGCGTCAGAGGGACACACCTGACTGGTCTGGAGGCCGGTATGCTGCCAAAGCAGGCCAGGAGACCAGACAATCACACACGCAGGGGCAGGCAGACACACACAACCGGGCAGGCAGACACACACACACACAACCGGGCAGGCAGACACACACACACAACCGGGCAGGGAGACACACACACACACAACCGGGCAGGGAGACACACACACACACACACAACCGGGCAGGCAGACACACACACAACCGGGCAGGCAGACACACACACACACACACAACCGGGCAGGCAGACACACACACACACACACAACCGGGCAGGCAGACACACACACACACACAACCGGGCAGACACACACACACACACACAACCGGGCAGACACACACACACACACACAACCGGGCAGGCAGACACACACACGCAGGGGCAGGCAGACACACACACAACCGGGCAGGTACACAAGCGCACACACAAAAATCACACACTTGGACAGAAAGATCCCCCATCCACACGATATTTCTCATCTCCAGACCTGTGTTCAAATATTACTAGAAATATTTGATCTGTGCTTGATTGAGCGTACCTGGCTTAACGAACCAAGAGGAATTAAAAGAGTTGCAAAACTGACCAATCTGGTAGACTCAAAGACTTCAAATGTTACTTTAACCCAGATCTGTCTCACAATAACAGCAAGATACCACATAGCCAGTAGTCAGTCAATGTAAACCAATCAAAACCACATTGCCAGTAGTCAGTCAACGTAAACTGATCAAAACCACATTGCCAGTAGTCAGTCAATGTAAACCAATCAAAACCACATTGCCAGTAGTCAGTCAACGTAAACCAATCAAAACCACATTGCCAGTCAATGTAAACAGATCAGATAAGAAGCAGAGAGGAAAGAGAGGACAAAATATACATTCACACAAACATAAACACAGAGTACAAGATATACTAACTAGCAAACACACACAAATCAGGTTAGGCTACAACACAGGGAGATGTAGGTTGTATACACTGAGTGTACACAGGACTGGTTAGAACAGTGATAAGCCACACACTCAGGCCCTCTTTATCACTCCTCCCGACCACACCAGATAACTGACCTCTGACCTAGAAAAACAAACCCAACCCTTGGTGCTCTGAATCCTTATTCCCCCCCCCTCCCTCTTGTCCTATTTCCTCCTCTCCTTTTTTAGACACCGATTTAGACTGAGGCAGTCAGGCTGACCTGATTCTACAGCAGGAGGGAGATGGTGGGAGGCGTGCATTGGCGGGGCCTCTCTCTCACACACACACACACACACACACACACACACACACACACACACACACACACACACACACACACACACACACACACACACACACACATCACTGGAGCTCTTTGACATTTTGCCTGAGAGCTTGTCAAGCGCACACACACCCACACAGCCACCGTGGACATGGTCACACTTCCAGGGTACATTGTGTATTCAAAAGATTCAGGATGTAAACTCGTATATGGAAGGACATGCGTTGCTACATATCGAGAGAGAAAGGCTGCGTGTGTTGAGATCAAGGAGTAAGAGACTTGACGGGGGCCTGTCAATACATTCTAATAGAATTCGCATCAAGTCAGTCAATGATTGACTGGGTGGAAGCTGAGGGAAGCAGAGAGCCTCCATTGGGTCTGCTGTCAATGATTGACTGGGTGGAAGCTGAGGGGAGAGGAGAGCCTCAATTGGGTCTGCTGTCAATGATTGACTGGGTGGAAGCTGAGGGGAGAGGAGAGCCTCAATTGGGTTTGGTGTCAATGATTGACTGGGTGGAAGCTGAGGGGAGAGGAGAGCCTCAATTGGGTTTGGTGTCAATGATTGACTGGGTGGAAGCTGAGGGGAGAGGAGAGCCTCAATTGGGTTTGGTGTCAATGATTGACTGGGTGGAAGCTGAGGGAAGCAGAGAGCCTCCATTTGGTCTGCTGTCAATGATTGACTGGGTGGAAGCTGAGGGGAGAGGAGAGCCTCAATTGGGTCTGCTGTCAATGATTGACTGGGTGGAAGCTGAGGGGAGAGGAGAGCCTCAATTGGGTTTGGTGTCAATGATTGACTGGGTGGAAGCTGAGGGGAGAGGAGAGCCTCCATTGGGTCTGCTGTCAATGATTGACTGGGTGGAAGCTGAGGGGAGAGGAGAGCTTCCATTGGGTCTGCTGTTAATGATTGACTGGGTGGAAGGAGAGGGGAGCGGAGGGTCTTGCTGCCCGGGTTACTAATTGACTAGAGGGTACAGAATCCCTCTGTGCCCTCCAGCTATAGGGCTTGAGCTTTGGAGTATTTGGGTACGAGGTTCTCTCCTGTGTTAGCAGCAGCAGCAGCTGCGTGGGTGAATGTGTGCGTGTGTGGTGGGGCTGGAAGAGTGCACTGCAGTAGTGTTGTGTGTACAACGCATTCGGGAAGTATTCAGACGCCTTGACTTTTCCCACTTTTTGGTACGTTACAGCCTTATTCTAAAATGGATTCAATCATTTTGTTCAACCTCATCAATCTACACACAATACCCCATAATGACATCACAATTAGAGGTCGACCGATGATGATTTTTCAATGCCGATACCGATTATTGGAGGACCAAAAAGGCTGGTACCAATTAATCTGACTATGTTTTATTTTTTTGTAATAATGACAATTACAACAATACTGAATAAACACTTATTTTAACGTTATATAATACATCAATAAAATAGGCACTTTAGTATTGCCAGTGTAACAGTATAGCCTCTGTCCCTCTCCTCACCCCTACCTGGGCTCGAACCAGGAACACCTCGACAACAGCCACCCTCGAAGCAGCATTACCCATGCATAGCAAGGGGAACAACCACTCCAAGTCTCAGAGCGAGTGACGTTTGAAACGCTATTAGCGCTAACTAGCTAGCCATTTCACATTGGTTACACCAGCCTAATCTCGGGAGTTGATAGGCTTGAAGTCATAAACCGCGCAATGCTTGAAGCATTGCAAAGAGCTGCTGGCAAAACGCACAAAAGTGCTGTTTGAATGAATGCTTACGAGCCTGCTGGTGCCTACCATCGCTCAGTCAGACTGCTCTATCAAATCATAGACTTAATTATAACATAACACAACAGACGGTAATACGAGCCTTAGGTCATTAATATGGTCGAATCCGGAAACTATCATTTCGAAAACAAAACGTTTATTCTTTCATTGAAATACAGAACTGTTCCGTATTTTATCTAAAGGATGACATCCCTAAGTCTAAATATTGCTGTTACATTGCACAACCTTCAATGTTATGGCATAACTCTGGCAAATTAGTTTGCAATGAGCCAGGCAGCCCAAACTCTGCGTGCAATGAATGCAAGAGAAGTGACACAATTTCACCTGGTTAATATTGCCTGCTAACCTGGATTTCTTTTAGCTAAATATGCAGGTTTAAAAATATAAAAAATATTCTGTGATTTTAAGAAAGGCATTGATGTTTATGGTTAGGTACACATTGGAGCAAGGACAGTCCTTTTCGTGAATGCGCACCGCATCGATTATATGCAACGCAGGACACGCTAGACAAACTAGTAATATCATCATTCATGTGTAGTTTTACACTAGTGATTATGATTGATTGATTGTTTTTTATAAGATAAGTTTAATGCTAGCTAGCAACTTACCTTGGCTTCTTACTGCATTCACGTAACAGTCAGGCTCCTTGTGAGGCAGGTGGTTAGAGCGTTGGACTAGTTAACCGTAAGGTTGCAAGATTGAATCCCTGATCTGACAAGGTAAAATCTGTCATTCTGCCCCTGAACAAGGCAGTTAACCCACCGTTCCTAGGCAGTCATTGAAAATAAGAATTTGTTCTTAACTGACTTATCTAGTTAAATAAAGGTTAAATAAAGGTGTAAAAAAAATACATGTGGAAAAATTATTATAATAAAAATCGGTGTCCAAAAATCAGCCATTCCGATTAAATCAGTCGACCTCTAATCACAATACCTCATAATTAAATTTTTTTTAATGCATAAATATATCAATGGAAATATTACATTTACATAAGTATTCAGACCCTATAATCAGTACTTTGTTGAAGTTTGGCAGCGATTACAGCCTCAAGTATTCTTGGGTGTGACGCTATGAGCTTGGCACACTTGCATTTGGGGAGTTTCTCCCATTCATTCTTCTAAGCAGATACTCTCAAGCTCTGTCAGGTTGGATGGGGAACGGCGCTGCACAGCTATTTCCTGGTCATCAAGAGATGTTCGATCGGGTCCAGGCTCTGGCTGGTCCACTCAAGGACATTGAGACTTGTCCCGAAGCCACTCCTGCATTGTCTTGGCTGTGTGCCCCAGTCTGAGGTCCTGAGTGCTCTGGAGCATGTTTTTGCCAAGGATCTCTCTGTACTTTGCTCAGTTCATCTTTCCCTCAATCCTGACTAGATTCCATCAGGTTCTTGATCACCTCCCTGATAAAGGCCCTTCTCCCACGATTGCTCAGCTTGGCCGGGCGGCTAGCTCTAGGAAGAGTGTTTGTGATTCCAAACTTCTTCCATTTAAGAATGATGGAGGCCACTGTGTTCTTGGGGACCTTCAATGCTGCAGGAATGGGTTGGTAGCAGATCTGTGCCTCGACACAATCCTGTCGTCTCTGAGTTCTACAAGACAATTCCTTCGACCTCGTGGCTTGATTTTCGCTCTGACATGCAATGTCAACTGTGGGACCTTATATTAACAGATGTGTGCCTTTCCAAATCATGTCCAATCAATTGAATTTACCACAGGTGGATTCCAATCAAGTTGTAGAAATATCTCAAGGATGATCAATGAATGGAAACAGGATGCGCCTGAGCTCAATTTCAAGTCTCATACCAAAGGGTCTGAATACTTATTACTTATTTTTTATAAAATTCTCAAAAACCTGTTTTCACTTTGTCATTATGGGGTATTGTGTGTAGATTGAGGAGGAAAAATATATAATTTAATACATTATAGAATAAGGTTGGAACATAAACAATGTGGAAAAAGTCAAGGGGTCTGAATACTTTCCAAATGCACTGTATATACTGTATGTGTCTATGGGCCTATGCAGGGATCTTTTTGAGGACAAGTTGCAGTGAATATGGAAAGCAAGTGGTATTGTAGATAATGATGATAATGATCATAATGACGTCGGTGCCCATTGTCTTTCGTCAGAGCGCATGGATTAGGCCTCCAATGATCTGTCTCGTATCAGTCGCATATCGGGCTGGGCGGTATGCCGTATTTTACTATATATTAGTATTGCTGCAGGGACCGATTTGGGATTTTACCTTACCTGCTGTATCGGTATTTGAATTTGTGTTTTGCTAAATGTGACACGCCATGTGTAATGTCATTTTTTATAGTTTACTTTGTTACTCTAGAGTCATCTCTCACTCTGCTCTTTCTCTCCATACAACTTTCCACACAGACCTAGCCACGCCCCCTGTCCCTCACAGACCTAGCCACGCCCCCTGTCCCTCACAGACCTAGCCACGCCCCCTGTCCCTCACAGACCTAGCCACGCCCCCTGTCCCTCACAGACCTAGCCACGCCCCCTGTCCCTCACAGACCTAGCCCCACAGACCTCCACGCCCCGTCCCACAGACCTACAGACCAGACCTAGCCACGCCCCCCGTCCCACAGACCTAGCCACGCCCCCTGTCCCTCACAGACCTAGCCACGCCCCCTGTCCCTCACAGACCTAGCCACGCCCCCGTCCCTCACAGACCTAGCCACGCCCCACAGACCTAGTCCCCCACCCTCAGACCTAGCCACGCCCCCTGTCCCTCACAGACCTAGCCACGCCCCCCGTCCCTCACAGACCTAGCCACGCCCCCGTCCCTCACAGACCTAGCCACGCCCCCGTCCCTCACAGACCTAGCCACGCCCCCGTCCCTCACAGACCTAGCCACGCCCCCTGTCCCTCACAGACCTAGCCACGCCCCCCCACAGACCTGCCACGCCCCCCGTCCCTCACAGACCTAGCCACGCCCCCCGTCCCTCACAGACCTAGCCACGCCCCCCGTCCCTCACAGACCTAGCCACGCCCCCGTCCCTCACAGACCTAGCCACGCCCCCTGTCCCTCACAGACCTAGCCACGCCCCCTGTCCCTCACAGACCTAGCCACGCCCCCTGTCCCTCACAGACCTAGCCACGCCCCCTGTCCCTCACAGACCGAGCCACGCCCCCTGTCCCTCACAGACCGAGCCACGCCCCTGTCCCTCACAGACCTAGCCACGCCCCCTGTCCCTCACAGACCTAGCCACGCCCCTGTCCCTCACAGACCTAGCCACGCCCCTGTCCCTCACAGACCTAGCCACGCCCCTGTCCCTCACAGACCTAGCCACGCCCCCTGTCCCTCACAGACCTAGCCACGCCCCCTGTCCCTCACAGACCTAGCCACGCCCCCTGTCCCTCACAGACCTAGCCACGCCCCCTGTCCCTCACAGACCTAGCCACGCTCCCTGTCACTCAAGGAGCACATTTGATGTTCCTCAACCACGAGACACTTGCATTCAGCCTGCATGGTCAATGCAGCACATACAACAATGTTGTTTTCACTTTGCTTCTTAATATAAATCCACTCGCATTCTATAATGATACTATTAATTTGTATTTCATATATCAGCAAACCGCTAGTTTGTCTTGTCTTAGCAAGTTTCCCTAAATCTTGTTAGCCGCTAATGCTAATAGCTAGCTAACTAATAAATGTACTGAGTAAGAGCAAACATAGCAAGCTAATACAGTCTGACAATACCAGTGATAGTGTAGACCTAAATCAGCATGTCGTTTGTGCAACAGTATCTTTTAAATCAGAGGAATATGCAAAGCAAGAATGTGTTAGGTACATGAAGTAGCTAAGAGAAAACACGCAATGTAGCCAAAGCTTATTGGGTCCCCTAGGAAACACTTTAGTTCCTACCCTGTCACAATAAGTCCTCCCTGGCATTTTAACTCGTCGTCATCTCAAACACTGTATTCAAAATGCCCACTATTATATTCTAACTATAGAATTCGAATAGTCATTCTATTTCCATGATTCCAAAAGTTTGGCTCTAATTCACAAGTCAAAAATAAGTCCTAGATTATCTGCCCATATCGTGCAGCACTACATGTGTGTGTGGAAATTATCTCTACTGAGCAGTGGTGTAAAGAACTTAAGTAAAAAAATATTTCAAGTACTACTTAAGTTTTCTTTTTGGTATCTGCACTGAACTACCTTCCTAAAGAGAATACTGTACTTTACTACTACCTTCCTAAAGAGAATACTGTACTACTACCTTCCTAAAGAGAATACTGTACTTTACTACCTTCCTAAAGAGAATACTGTACTTTACTACTACCTTCCTAAAGAGAATACTGTACTTTACTACTACCTTCCTAAAGAGAATACTGTACTTTACTACTACCTTCCTAAAGAGAATACTGTACTTTACTACTACCTTCCTAAAGAGAATACTGTACTTTACTACTACCTTCCTAAAGAGAATACTGTACTTTACTACTACCTTCCTAAAGAGAATACTGTAATTTACTACTACCTTCCTAAAGAGAATACTGTACTTTTCTACTACCTTCCTAAAGAGAATACTGTACTTTTCTACTACATTCCTAAAGAGAATACTGTACTTTTCTACTACATTCCTAAAGAGAATACTGTACTTTTCTACTACATTCCTAAAGAGAATACTGTACTTTTCTACTACATTCCTAAAGAGAATACTGTACTTTTCACTCCATACATTTTCCGTGAAACCTAAAAGTACTCGTTACATTTTGAAAGGTTGGCAGGACAGGAAAATGGTCCAATTCACCCACTTGTCAAGAGAACATCCCTGGTCATCTACTGCCTCTAAACTGGAGGACTCACTAAACACAAATGCTTCGTTTGTAAATTAATGTCGAAGTGTGTGAGTGTGCCCCTTGTTATCCATAAATAAAATAAAATGGTGCCACCTGCTTTGCTTAATATAAGGAATTTGAAATTATTTATATTTTTGATACTTAAGTACATTTTACCAATTACATTTACCTTTGATACTTAAGTGCAGTGGGGAGAACAAGTATTTGATAACCTGCAAAATCGGCAGTGTTTCCTACTTACAAAGCATGTAGAGGTCTATAACTTGTATCATAGGTACACTTCAACTGTGAGAGACTGAATCTATAACAAAAATCGAGAAAATCACATTGTTTGATTTTTAAGTAATTAATTTGCATTTTATTGCATGATAAGTATTTGATCACCTACCAACCAGTAAGAATTCCGGCTCTCACAGACCTGTTAGTTTTTCTTTAAGAAGCCCCCCTGTTCTCCACTCATTACATGTATTAACTGCACCTATTTGAACTCGTTACCTGTATAAAAGACACCTGTCCACACACAATCAAACAGACTCCAACCTCTCCACAATGGCCAAGACCAGAGAGCTGTGTAAGGACATCAGAGCTAAAATTGTAGACTGGGAAATGGAAGAAGTTCAAGATGACGGTCAATAACCCTCGGTCTGGGGATCCATGCAAGATCTCACCTCGTGGGGCATCAATGATCATGAGGAAGGTGAGGGATCAGCCCAGAACTACACAGCAGGACCTGGTCAATGACCTGAAGAGAGCTGGGACCACAGTCTCAAAGAAAATCATTAGTAACACACTACGCCATCATGGATTAAAATCCTGCAGTGCACACAAGGTCCCCGTGCTCAAGCCAGCGCATGTCCAGGGCCGTCTGAAGTTTGCCAATAACCATCTGGATGATCCAGAGGAGGAATGGAAAAAGGTCATGTGGTCTGATGAGACAAAAAATATAGCTTTTTGGTCTAAACTCCACTCGCCGTGTTTGGAGGAAGAAGGATAAAGCTCCAAGAACACCATCCCAACCGTGAAGCATGGAGGTGGAAACATCATTCTTTGGGGATGCTTTTCTGCAAAGGGGACAGGACGACTGCACCATATTGAGGGGAGGATGGATGGGGCCATGTATCGCGAGATCTTGGCCAACAACCTGCTTCCCTCAGTAAGAGCATTTAAGATGGGACGTGGCTGGGTCTTCCAGCATGACAACGACCCGAAACACACAGCCAGGGCAACAAAGGAGTGGCTCCGTAAGAAGCATCTCAAGGTCCTGGAGTGGCCGAACCAGTCTCCAGACTTGAACCCAATAGAAAATCTTTGGAGGGAGCTGAAAGTCCGTATTGCCCAGCGACAGCCCTGAAACCTGAAGGATCTGGAGAAGGTCTGTATGGAGGAGTGGGCCAAAATCCCTGCTGCAGTGTGTGCAAACATGGTCAAGAACTACAGGAAACGTATGATATCTGTAATTGCAAACAAAGATTTCTGTACCAAATATTAAGTTCTGCTTTTCTGATGTATCAAATACTTATGTAATGCAATAAAATGCAAGTTAATTACTTTTTAAAAATCATACAATGTGATTTTCTGGATTTTTGTTTTAGATTCAGTCTCTCACAGTTGAAGTTTACCTATGATAAAAAAATGACAGACCTCTACATGCTTTGTAAGTAGGGAAAACCTGCAAAATCAGCAGTGTTTCAAATACTTGTTCTCCCCACTGTATATTTAAAACCTAATACTTAGACTTACTCAAGTAGTATTTTACTGGGTGACTTTACATTTACATTACATTTAAGTCATTTAGCAGACGCTCTTATCCAGAGCGACTTACAAATTGGTGCATTCACCTTATGACATCCAGTGGGACAGACTTTCACTTGAGTCATTTTCTATTAACCTATCTTTACTTTTACTCAAGTATGACAATTGGGTACTTTTTCCACCACTGCAATTGAGTGCAGGAAATGCAGAAATAATAAAAGTCCTGAAATTTGTTTTGGTTGAATTGAACAGTATAAAACTATCAGAATGGAGAAAGACCCATTGAAATCACCTAGAATGTGGGTTGCCACCCCTAGGATCCCTCCCTACTTATGAAGCAAATGTAGAACTTTCAGTATTCAAAAACTAAAAATACCATCATTACCGTCCAATTATTATTAATTTTTAAATACTGTGATACAATAATTTGGCCATATCGCCCAGCCCTAGTCTCATATCGTGTGAGTCTCATATCTCGCAAATGCGATAGATCAAAAGTAGTGTGGCTACAATGTGCCGTCGAACATTCGATTATATTACGTTATTGACATCGTCCACTGATCCCCATTTCTGCCTCGAAATAAATCTGAATTAATCTAAACTAGAACTCATCTGTCATGTTGACATTTTTCTGTTGAGGAAGTTTTAGTCCCACCATTTTACATCTATCTAGCTAAGGATGTGTGTGTTTCGTGGAGCAGTATTTCTAAAGTCATGAAAGCTAGCATAGATTTATCCAACATTAAGCTTGCTAACTGAGCCAGTAACTGAAATGATGCTGACTAACCAGCTATCTACTTAGCTAGTGCTGCACACACACACACACAATAGTGAATGCTTCCAAACTAAAGCTAGCTAGTAAGCTACTGTAGTAGTGCTATTGCTAACATTATTATGAGTTCATGAAGCAGCTGTTTTTCTGTTTTCTTAGTCATTGCGGTAGCCTCCTGAGTCAGCCGCGAGAAAGTGAGAGAGGAGCATTGGCCTAGGCTACTGTTGATTGCGAAGATGGGAGGACTTTATTACTGAAGTAAAACTAAATTTGGAGAGTATGTCTATAGGGAAAATCCTATAAGGCGGGGCTCCAGACTGAGGTCTTTTAGTTGCATTTTGCGACCCTTTGACTTGGCTGTACAGTTGCATCGGTGTTTCCTGCACATTCATTCACCTCAATAAAAACATCCTATTTTTTTTTTGGAGGCTAACACCATAATTTGGTCAAACAGTACAGTACAAACAGTAAGTACATTATCCTCATGATTCCTGTATTAAAAAGTGTCTGCATGCCTGCCCCTGTATCACTGGGGCCTGCTGTTGGGTCCAGCGAGCCACTTTTCCCTGAGGGAAAAAAGCTCTGGGAGAAAGAAAAGTGTTCTGATTGTATAACATTTTAAAATCTGGGAAAACACTGCTTTCTGTAGGTATACTTTTTATTTCTCAACTATCAATTGTGAGCTCAATTACAACGATTTTACAAAGATGTTTGATATGACTAAGATACGAAGCGACAAAGACCGTTCAAAACATTTGTCAAGGTTTAAACCAGTTCGCAGTGTTTTGTTTGATTCGGTTACAACTGTAATGTTGTGTTTGTCGCAATATATCATCTTGATCATATCTTCCCTACAAACAATGGCTAGACAGGGTGGCCTAGTGGTTAGAGCGTTGGACTAGTAACCGAAAGGTTGCAAGTTCAAATCCCCGAGCTGACAAAGTACACATCTGTCGTTCTGCCCCTGAACAGACAGTTAAACCCACTGTTCCTAGGCAGTCATTGAAAATAAGAATTTGTTCTTAACTGACTTGCCTAGTTAAATAAAGGTAAAATTTAAAAAATAAAGTTTATCAACTTTTGTGAAGGTTTGGTGTCGCTATTAACCCATTACACTACATGCCTATGCACTGGCGATCCAACTGACTCAGAAAATGTTTTAGGCTATAATATCTAACAATATAATGCTTATCTTCATAAAACATATTTGAATTTAAAATTAACCTTATGTACATCAATATCTGTATAGTAGACACAGTTGCCTATCTAACAAGTATAAAGAAATTAATGTCGGTGTCCTGGCAAAATATTACTACAATACAGTGGATGCCTAAGCTTATAGGCCTATGCATGCAATGCCCTGTGGCATTTAGTGCTCAAACCTCCGACAGCTCCACCGTGAGGTGGTCAAAAAACCTTGTTTATTGATGGCGCTGGCTGTGTAACCTCATGGGTTATACACCTAATGCCTACGAAGGACTTATATTTCTCAAAATGTCAGATTCAAATCTTCCCAGTCACGTGTCCTGCGCCAAATTCTCCTGACGTAAAAACCTGCTTCAAACAGGCTTGGTAAGCTTTTAATGTCTGTTAAAAAGCTAGAGTTAGCTAACTAACGTTAGCTATGTCAGTTTAGCAAAGCTGCTCATCAAATCACTGTGTTGCCGAACCGATGTCCTTGCACACAATGTGCATGTAATAGCCACCAATTAGTTCTTTACTTTCTCTCAAATGCAAACTATTAAATCAGTTAAAGTTTTTCATAATTTTGATAGTTATTCTGCCTACATCATGGAGAGTTTTATGAGAGCGTGGTGATATACAAATGGACGAGCTTCGCGTAGGAGTGACACCATCTGATGTAAGACAGCGGTCGGTGCCACTACTAACTATTATGCGTTGATCAACTAATAAACGAACAAAACTCACAAATTTGAGCCAAGATGGTAACATGGTGAAATGTGACACCCCCCTCTACCGTCCATCTCACTTCACCTTCCCCCTCTACCGTCCATCCCACTTCACCTTCCCCCTCTACCGTCCATCCCACTCCCCCCCCTCTACCGTCCATCTCACCCCCCCCTACCGTCCATCTCACTCCCCCCCCCTCTACCGTCCATCTCACTTCACCTTCCCCCCTCTACCATCCATCTCACTCACCTTCTCCCCCTCTACCATCCATCTCACCACCTTCTACCCCTCTACCATCCATCCCCCCTCTACTTCACCTTCACCCCCACTTCCCCCTCTACCATCCATCCCACTTCCCCCTCTACCATCCATCCCACTTCCCCCTCTACCATCCATCCCACTTCACCTTCTCCCCCTCTACCGTCCATCCCACTTCACCTTCCCCCTCTATCGTCCATCTTTCCTCACCTTCTCCCCCTCTACCGTCCATCCCACTTCACCTTCCCCCTCTACCGTCCATCCCACTTCACCTTCTCCCCCTCTACCGTCCATCCCACTTCACCTTCTCCCCCTCT
Organism: Oncorhynchus gorbuscha; assembly: GCF_021184085.1. Lineage (NCBI taxonomy): Eukaryota > Metazoa > Chordata > Actinopteri > Salmoniformes > Salmonidae > Oncorhynchus > Oncorhynchus gorbuscha. Next base: position 10,985,912 of record NC_060184.1, read on the forward strand.
ACCATCCATCTCACCTTCTCCCCCTCTACCATCCATCTCACTTCACCTTCTCCCCCTCTACCATCCATCTCACTTCATCTTCTCCCCTCTCGCCCTCTACTGTCCATCTCACCTCTCGGTCTATCATTTTTCATCTCATCCGTTATTCTCTGTCCAGTCATCTCGCTCTCTCCCATTTTTAAATCGCCCTTGTTATTGCTCTCCCTTGCTTTCTAAGTCCAGTGAGTGTGAGTTTCTGGGGGGTGAGCTGTTAGACAGCGAGCCAAGGTCCAAGGCGTAGTTGTCTGGAACAGTCTGTACTCGGAGTGATGGTCCTCCAGCAGTCCCTCAAACTCCCTTTCTCCCCGAAAAGTACTTTGTTGGGCGAGGAGAGAGTGGAGGAGCGAGAGAGACACCACCCATCATAAACAGGAAATGCAGGTCCAACTTATCTGGAAAGGCATCCTGTAACTTAAGAGCCACAGGAAACTGCAGAGGGAGCAAGGGAGGGCTGAGTCGACAGCAACAATGGCTAACAGGAAGTAGCTGTAGAGTCACAGTCTTGTTCACACACAAACACACAATGAAAAAAACTCAATAGTAGCAAGTGTGTGTGCATGCGAGTGACCAAGCTATTAGAACTAGGCATAATTTGTTGAAATGGGCAATAACAATGACTATGTTGAATTAATGGTGTGAATTTAGCAAAAACCGCCACGGAGCATTGGTTTCACACAGTATAATATCAAAGTAAAAAAATATATACAGAGTCACCACCCTTAAACCAAACAAACCACATCCTAGCTACCAGCTAAAGCACTGAACCCAAGAGGCAGAACAAGTGGCCCTGCCCATTTTGCAGGAAATGGCACATTTTCAGTGTCTGTGTGTCTGGTGAGCAACACCAAGTAGTCGTCCAAAACCTAGGTATACCACAGACAGGGATACACACAGACACTGCTGGCTCAGACTCTCGGTCTCCATCGGAGGGACAGAGCAGTTAACGGTCTGACCATTGATTAACTTCGTGCCTCATTGATCAGGTCTGCTTCATTATGTGGAGAGGCCCTCACCTCATTAGACCACAATCACTTCACTGATGGGGGAACATTACGGGAATGTTCCCGAGAACGTTTGTGGAGGTGAACCAACTTCACACAATGTCGTGTTAAATCACAACGATGTAATGGCAAGCAATGACTGACGACACCCATCATCAAAACGATAAATGGGGAATGTTCAGAAGGATGCAATGTTACAAAAAGGTACAAAAATACATTCATTCTGTAGAACAGATACGATTGCCCTGTCATGTTGAATTGGGCATCGTGTCATTACATATGTGTAATGTTCTGAACGTTTCAGTTCACTACAGACCTGTTCTTTGCTCTTCGAGTCATTATTTAACAGTATATCTGACAAGGACAGCCATTTCCCTAATCCAGATTGACACAACGCATGTGTTTTTTTTAACCTTACGATCATCAGACATTTGATCATGGCTCTGTTCACCTTGTGTTGATATCTAGAATTAAAATGGGGAAACAAAATGCATTGAAACGACAGACGCAAAAATATGTAGTTTTCTTTTCTAGGAATGGCCCCATACAGAAGGGCTGGCAGTTGGATCCGCACAAAAGATCTGATTTAATTAACTTTATAAAAGGAACAGAACGTCAAGGCCATTTTTACAACAGAAATTACTTGAAGATTTCAGTCTTTTAAGGACACTGTAATTTCTGGTAATAAAAAAAAAAGTTTACATTTATTTTTTTACCTTTAACTATGCAAGTCAGTTAAGAACAAATTCTTATTTTTCAATGACGGCCTAGGAACAGTGGGTTAACTGCCTGTTCAGGGGCAGAACGAGAGATTTTTACCTTGTCAGCTCGGGGGTTTGAACTTGCAACCTTCCGGTTACTAGTCCAACACTAACCACTAGGCTACCCTGCCGCCCCACATTGAACAGACCAAAGTGTGTGCGCGCATTTGTGCACTGTTGTGAACCACAGTCAGGGGACAAAGCAGGCACGGATTGCACCTTTATTAAGGAGTCAAAGCAGAGGAGACAGTCAAAGCAGAGGAGACAGTCAAAGCAGAGGAGACAGTCAAAGCAGAGGAGACAGTCAAAGCAGAGGAGACAGTCAAAGCAGAGGAGACAGTCAAAGCAGAGGAGACAGTCAAAGCAGAGGAGGCAGTCAAAGCAGAGGAGGCAGTCAAAGCAGAGGAGGCAGTCAAAGCAGAGGAGGCAGTCAAAGCAGAGGAGGCAGTCAAAGCAGAGGAGGCAGTCAAAGCAGAGGAGGCAGTCAAAGCAGAGGAGGCAGTCAAAGCAGAGGAGGCAGTCAAAGCAGAGGAGGCAGTCAAAGCAGAGGAGGCAGTCAAAGCAGAGGAGGCAGTCAAAGCAGAGGAGGCAGTCAAAGCAGAGGAGGCAGTCAAAGCAGAGGAGGCAGTCAAAGCAGAGGAGGCAGTCAAAGCAGAGGAGGCAGTCAAAGCAGAGGAGACAGTCAAAGCAGAGGAGACAGTCAAAGCAGAGGAGACAGTCAAAGCAGAGGAGACAGTCAAAGCAGAGGAGACAGTCAAAGCAGAGGAGACAGTCAAAGCAGAGGAGACAGTCAAAGCAGAGGAGACAGTCAAAGCAGAGGAGACAGTCAAAGCAGAGGAGACAGTCAAAGCAGAGGAGACAGTCAAAGCAGAGGAGACAGTCAAAGCCACTGACATTGTCGTCAGGACAGAACTTGTTAGCAATGTGGTGTCATGCACATAACACACATAAAAATACATTTTAAAAACACCCTGATTTGTCCAGGCCCAAAATGGCGCATCTTTGCCAGACCAACACCCTTCGGGGACTTAGAAGAGAAAGCACTAGAAGACAGGGAGGATGAAGGAGAGAGATAAATTACTATTTTCGGGAAGGAGAGAAGACTGTTTAAGAGTAGCTAAAGGCCACATCTCTCTTCAGGATGCCGACTTTGAACAGCTGAATTATAGTTGAATTCAACTTTGATACATAGAGCCGTAAAGATACTACTACTGTACGCATTTTATTTAACCAGGCAAGTCAGTTAAGATGAATTTTTTTTTTTTTACATTTATGGCCTACCCCGGCCAAACCTGAACGACACTGGGCCAATTGTGCGCCTCCCTATGTAACTCCCAATCACGGACGGATGTGATACAGCCTGGATTCAAACCAGGGACTGTAGTGACACCTTGCACTGAGATGCAGTGCCTTATACCGCTGCGCCACTCGGGAGCAAAATTATTTACAATGTCAGTGCAACAAAAGCATCAGGACTACGGAATACTGTTAGATCTCAGGATATTATTTTTGTGCTAACGTTGTTATCAGCACTTTTATTTCCATGACTGATCAAAATTAATTTTCTTGTGGTTTGATCTTGTCCCGGTGCAGGAGACATAGGTTTGGGACAATACATATAGAATTGTGAGAATTAATTATCGTATCGTGATGTCCCTGGCAACTCCCAGCCCTAATGTAATATCTACAAAATGGCCCTGGGACTTCTCTCAACACATAACCACTCTTGATGTCTGAAAACATTTCACAAACTTCGGGCATACCTCTTCTCTCAAGTTTTCCACTCAGTATAGTGGGAGATTAACCCATGTATTTAATGTCAAGGAAGCTCTATACTGAATTGATGAGGTAACAGAGGGTTCAGGCAGTCTTACCTCGCCAAATGCTCCCCTGCCGATCACCTTGAGCATCTCGAAGTCGTCCCTGTGCAGACGCATCTCCTTCACGGTAGTGGTGAACGGCTTCACTGCAAGAAACAAACCAGGAATCAAGAAACTTCAGGCTTACGTCCACAATATCTCACATTACACCATGATATAATGTCTAGTTATTCACATGTTCGGTTTTAGCCTAAAGGTTACGTCACCAGACTTGCTACCATGTCTATGGAAGCACGAGCAGTAGGTCTGTAGGACCCTCAAAAAGGTTCTCAAACATAAGTCACACAGGTTCATCCTATCCGCGCCTGTTGTTGCACAACCATATCGAAAAGACCATCGATGTTCCTTACTGCCATTAGTCAACACTATCCAATGAAATGAAGGCGTCCACTTCCAGGAACACGTGCGTGGTGTGTTATACTGATGTGTTCCGTACAGTGCGATCAAGGAGGGTCTGCAGCAATGTTAGTACCGGCACAGAAAATTTTACTTAGGCTTTTAAGTGCTGCCACTTTAATTTGTTTATATGCCTGAACTCCATCATAAACTATTTGGTCAAGGGCGGCCAAGTATATTTGTGTATGTTTATTTACAAAATAAACCTGTCTCCACCGTGCACTGGTCAAGAGAGAGGAACCAAACAGCATATTGGTCATAAGGCAGTACGGCTGGTCAATAGACCTCACAACAGAGCCATAGACTAAGCGCTATACTCCATCCCTCTACCCCTCCTCCCTGTTTTACAAGGCTCTACGGGAGGGGGGGGGGGGCTAGCATGGCCTGCGAGTTGCCGAGCAGTAGCGCGCCTTGCCATATGAGGACATGCAGACTGTCTCCCTGAGCCTGTGAAGAGGGTGTTTATCACTCCCAAGGTGATAAACTCTAAAACACACAAGAGAGAGACGTGTGTTCCCCCTCCATGGGGGGGGGTAACGGTGTGGGTCGGGCATCAGCTGCTCTCACTGGGCAGATCCTTCAAGCGCCTACACACAGACTGACGGGTTTATGACTCAGCGATGGGGCTCACGAAAGGGTCGCGATACGCCCATGACACTCACATGACGTGTGTTACAATGGCTACCGCAAAATGTTAGAGAAGCGTGCGTGATAAAATATGTGGAGAATTATCACCGATGATAAGAGCACACTTTGCCTTCAGATCCATGTTCGTCTAAACAAATAATAATAATCCCTGATGTGATTGATCCGGCTGGTAGCCTAGTGATTAAGAAGTTAGGCCAGTAACCAAAATGTTGCTGGTTCGAATCCCTCTGTCGATGTGCCCTCGAGCAAGGCACTTAACCCTAATTGCGCTGGATCAGATGTCTAAAAATATGCTTTTTTAAATTTTTTTTACAAAATGTACTGTTCAGCTGAAGACTCACGGCACGCAAGACACATTGGGTGAGGTGTTCAGGATTTCCTTAACCCATACAAATGTGTATAGGCATTGTCCCCTTGACAGAGCAAGTAGCTGTGGGAGAAGCGACCACCCACCCATCACCCATCATCTAAAGCTGGTCACGCAACAAGCACCTTGACAAAGTCTATGGGTCTTGTTCTATTACCGGAAACGCAAGAATTACTCACAAAAACCACTTAAACAACATTCAAGAAACCAAGTGATGCAGAATGTATTAAGGGAGACCATCATACAACGATAGGGGAAACGTATTCAATAAGAAATGGCATAACAATGGGTGGGGAGGACCATTGAGGACTAGCCCAGCCATGCAGTTTGACCATATGACTCTGGTTTCACTAGCTTGTGTAGGCTCAGTGCTCTGGGAGGATATAGCATTGATGGCCTGAAAGATTACGTAAACCAGCATTCCGAAATGCGAGCAGATTATAAATCCCATTTGATGCCCTGCATATATGCATACCAAGAAAACGACAGTGATAGGCCTACATGGTGGCCTTGGTAGAATAAGGAAAGACAACCAAAATGATTGACACACACTAGTGTCTTTGTACAAGCACCAGGCATCCCATGTCGACTGAAGAGCCAACCTTGTTACTCCAACAAAGCCCCTTAAGAGACAAAGACCAGTCTTTCATATTCTGTGTCGCGGGGGGGGGGGTTCATATGTGTAATCCGATAATCCTCTCAGCCTAAATAACGTGGCATTTCCATAAATTCACAAACGCCCAGTCTTCTCAATTACAATAAAATCCCTCTGAATGATGACGTGCCGAAAGTGGGGGGGGGAGGTACAGAAACTTCATCTGGACATTTGATCAACATACTTTTTATATTTTTATTTAACTAGGCAAGTCAGTTAAGAACAAATGATTATTTCTTATTCAGGGGCAGAACGACAGATTTGTACCTTGTCAGCTCGGGGGTTTGAACTTGCAACCTTCCGGTTACTAGTCCAACGCTCGAACCACTAGGCTACCCTGCCGCTACCCTGACTCCTGTTCCACTGCAAATTTAGTGGCATTAATCTATAAAAGTACTTGCAGTTTTTTTTCCTTCTCGCTAACATCACAACGGCATGAGGGGAATTGTAAAGCACTGCTCATGACTTTTTTATTCATAGCTCAAACTAATTAGGCTTCCAGACCGAGCGCGGCTTTGGCAGAGGTCTTCGGCACATATAGTAGGCTACTTCGACACTTCTGTCAGCCAGTGTCTGTCTGAACTATTTGAGTAGTTGGGAGTTTCCTTTGGCAACATTATGCTCAGAATTCAGTTGGTGATCCTCGTTCTTCTGGCTCACATCTGCCAAATGGGATGCAGTAGGACACCTGCAGTTTTGACAGCTGCTTTAAAAGCTCCCTTACAGATCCAGAGGGTATCCGCTTGGCACAGCACAGAGTGCCACTTGGAGAAGGGGCAGGGGGCAGTAAGAGGCATCAGCTGCTCACACTGATGGAAAGAAGAACCATTGTCTTTTAATTAAATAGCTGACCGTTAGCCCTAAATGAATGCCATTCATGTCAACGCAATGAGGATTTGTGGACATGCAGTGCAAGATGTTAAAAAAGGAAGCTTGAATTTCAAGTAGGGCTGGGCGATATGGCAAAAAATGTATCACAATATTTTCCACTTTTGACGGTATTTTAGGTTTTTAAATATTAATAGTTCTAAATATGCTTTATGAGTAGTGTGTGACAACACACACGTTCTAACTGCTTTCTCCATTTTGATTGTTTTATACTGTTCAATCACACTTCAGTGTTGCTAGGCATGACAACGAATGGAAAAAAAGCCAGGAGGGGTTATTGTGACAGGGCAGGAACAAAAGTTTGTCAGTGTTTCCAAGTGGACCCTAATTAGATGTTACATGAACATTTTACCTTACTTGATGTAGCAAAAATATTTATGCCACGCCTATTTCTCCGATTTAGAATTGACCATTGCGCAGACATGCTGATCTATCATGCTGTATTAGCGAGCAATGTTTGCACTGACTGAGTACATTTAGCTAGCTAGACAGCTAACTAGCAAGTAGCATTAGCAGCTAACACAATTTATTTTAGCCACAACTTGCTAAGAAAACAAACTGTTTGCAGCCAAGATACACAAACTAAGAGTAATTATAGAAAGCTCGCCAACAACTTCAGTGGGAATCACTTTTGGCTCCTCGATTTGTCGCAAGATAACGTTCTGCAGTTGTTGTGAGGACACAGCTGCGGTCCCCCCAGCGAAGACTTTTCGCCCCCTCTCCTGCCGCAGACCCCTTCCCCTTGTTTTTCAGTCTGTGTGTGCACCGTTGCTATGACTTCTGTAGCAGACAGCTTCTCCCACTCTCGTTTGTGGCAGAAGAGTAGGAAAAGTCGCTAAAAGCTATCAAAACCATCCAAACTCTGACAAAACTTCCCAAAAGCAGCCTGAAATGTAAATTAATTTGTCGCTAGCCTCTTTTACCAAAGTTGCTAAAATTTGCAACACTATGCGAGTGAACAGCAAAATGGTGGTATCCTTCAGTGACGGTGCGGGGCTTGGTGTGTGTGGAAGGAGAGAAACGACTCAAGTACCAAACGGAGTAAACTATAAAAACTAACAATTACACAAGGCGGAATGGCGTAACATAAACATTGAAATACCATTATACAAGGTAAAGAAAGTAAAACCCAAACTGATCCGTACATCAATACCAGTATATTATCAAATACGGTATACCTACCAGCCATAATTTCAAGCGAGAACATGTCGTCTTTCCTTAATTCCCCCTGACATGGATTTTGTTTTGCTATATGAACCATTAGCCCAAATTTGATATGTTCTCTTAATAGGACAGGATAGAGTGGGCGGAGGTAATAAATCGCAGATGTCTCACAATAATATAGTCTAGACCAGGTATTCCCAAACTGGGGCATTGCCGTCAGGGGTAAGCCAAATAAAAATCAAAAATATAAATTTTTATATAATGTTTTTTCCTTCACATTTTCAAACAGTCCATTTATATTTTCCACGAAGCTATACATTTAGGGGAGCCCCCCCCCCCTCCTCACATCAGTTGCCTCGTTTCACTGCCAAAAATAACATTAAACCATCAAGTGTACAGCGAAATAACACCATGTCAAATACAGGTAGCCTAGTCAAATTATTAACATCCACTAGCGGTCCGTATGTAGCCAAACGTAGCTGCTGCTCATTTTCGTAGCCAAACGTAGCTGCTGCTCATTTTCGTTTCGACACTTGCAGCATCTACCGAGAGGTTCTTGCTGCCAAAGGCATGCCTGACAGCATGAAAGGCATGTCGGACACTACAGTGAAGATGGTTAACTATGTTAAAAGCAAGGCCCCTGAACTCTCGTAATTTCTGCACTATGAAATGATATTGGCAGCGACCATGTAGCACTTTTACAACATACAGAAATGCGCTGGTTATCAAGGGGCAAAGTAGACACTTTTTTAATTGAGCTTAAAAGTTCTTTACTGCTCATAATTTTCACCTGTCTGACCGCTTGACTGATGATGAGTTTCTCACACGACTGGCCTATCTGGGTGATGTTTTTCTTGCCTGAATGATCTGAATCTAGGATTACAGGTACTCTCTGCAACTATATTCAATGTGCAGAATAAAATTGAGGATATGATTAAAAAGTTGAAGCTCTTCGCTGTCTACATTAACAAGGACAACACACAGGTCTTTCCATCATCACATGATTATTTATGTGCAAATGAACAAGCTTACGAACAAATGTGAGCTGGGTGCGCAATTATGCAGGTACTTTCCCGAAACAGACGACACAAACAACTGGATTCGTTATCCCTTTCATGCCCTGCCTCCAGTCCACTTACCGATATCTGAACAAGAGAGCCTCATCGAAATTGCAACAAGCGGTTCTGTGAAAATTGAATTTAAAATCAGAAGCCACTGGCAGATTTCTGGATTGGGCTGCGCTCAGAGTATCCTGCCTTGGAAAATTGTGCTGTTAACCTCTAGTGACACCCCATCCTGTGAACGGAACCCTTATCATCTGACACTAATTAGCATAACGCAACGGACATAAATATTCCTAGAAAATATTAATGAGTTTGTGGGTGTACTATTTTTAGATTTCAGTGCAGCATTTGATTTAGTGGATCATGAAATAATTGACTAAATTAATGCATTATGGTTTTAACCTGTTAATCCTACCCCCTACTTTTTCGAACATTCTGTTAAAAATCGCGCAACATTTCAGCGCCCTGGTACTCATGCCAGGAATATAGTATATGCATATGATTAGTATGTGTGGATAGAAAACTCAGACGTTTATAAAACTGGTTAAATCACGGCTGTGACTATAACAGAACGTGCGTTTCATCGAAAAGCGCAGGAAAATCTGATCACTGAAAATGGAAATATATATCCATGCGCGACTTGAACCCATTGATAAAGGTGAACCACATTTAATGGGGCAGAGGTTGCAATACCTACAGGGTTAGGTTGTCATGAGTCTTGTCATTTGCCTAGGCTTTGTTTCTTGGTCAAACAGACACAAGGCAACGCATTTCCTCCGGTCTCCGACCCGATATTTTGGTTGAGAATTACCCGGACATTTTTTCCAGACGGACAGCTAAAGAATATACTTCGCCTCGTGATCAATTTGATCGCTTATTAACGTTTAATAATACCTAAAGTTGCATTACAAAAGTATTTTGAAGTGTTTTGTGAAAGTTTATCGTCGACTTTTTTAATTTTAAAAAATGACGTTACGTTATAAGACGCTATTTTTTTCCGTTTATCACACAGTCTTCATAGATCGATATCTAGGCTATATATGGACTGATTTAATCGGAAAAAAGACCCAATAGTGATTATGGGACATCTAGGAGTGCCAACAAAGAAGATGGTCAAAGGTAATGAATGTTTTATATTTTATTTGTGCGGTTTGTGTAGCGACGACTATGCTAATTATTTTGTTTACGTTCCCTGCAGGTCTTTTGGGGTGTTACATGCCATCAGATAATAGCTTCTCATGCTTTCGCCGAAAAGCATTTTAAAAATCCGACTTGTTGCCTGGATTCACAACGAGTGTAGCTTTAATTCAATACCCTGCATGTGTATTTTAATGAACGTTTGAGTTTTAACTAGTACTATTAGCATTTAGCGTAGCGCATTTGCATTTCCAGATGTCTAGATGGGACGCCTGCGTGCCAGGTAGGACCAAGAGGTTAAGGAGGTAACATTGAATTGGGTACAGTCATATCTAACTGACAGGAAACAGTCCACCTATATCAATGGTTAATTTTCTTCCCCTCGTGTGTTAAACTGTGGAATACCGCAGGGCAGCTGCCTTGGGCCACTTCTTTATTTAACATATACCAACAATCGTCCCTATGCCTTAGCTGAAACTCAAGCTACTATATTTGCAGATGATACTACAATTTATGCAGCAAGACAATCGGTTCAACAGGTACAGCAAGCTTTACAAGGAGATCTGGAGAATATCAGGGAGTGGGTTTGCCAAAACAAACTTGTTTTAAACACCAAGAAAACCAAAGTTATGTTGGTCTGTTCAACTAGGAAAAGGCCAAAACAGCATGGGATACAATTAAGTATGGGAGGAGTACAAATTGAAGAAGTGGCAGAAACCAAACTGTTGGGAGTGCAGCTAGACAACTGCTTATCATGGTCGTCTCAAATAATGAAAAAAAATCTATACAAACGATTTAAATATAATACATAGAATGTTGTGGGACTATAGTAGATGAAGTATCAATATTTTTTAGATAGAGTATTTATTGGGTCATTATGTTAGTATATTATATATGTTTTTTAATAGCGTGTTATATGTGAAAATGTTTTTGTATTATAAATTGTATTTGAATGTTTTAAGGACTCTTGGAAGATTAATCCAAATGGGGACTAAAAGAGATCCAAATCTAATCTATCAAAAGCAACCAGGTACCTATGAGAGAGTGGATTCTCGGCCCTCACTAGCATGACAACTAAATACAGGCACAGACTGTGTGTGGAAAATTATTTAAGACTGAGACTCTGTCCAATACAACGTCGCAGAGTTATGCGCATACTTTCAAGCACACCCTTCTCATTAACCTGTGGTGAGTTATTCACAAATTTCAATTAACAAAAAAGTGTTTTATGTAAAGAGCATCATTTTTATTTTTTTATTATTATATTATAAAATGGTGCCCTGGTTCTTTAAGAGGCCTTCGTCACTTCCCATCAGCCAGGTTGCGACAAAAAAAATCACTCATTCTTATGTTTAATAAATGTATTGTATATTGTGTGTGGCAGGCTTACAATGATGGCAAAAAACAACATTTGAGAGTGCGCCAACCCTGATGCTGGAGGATGAATGTTTGAAGGGGTACGGTACTATAAAAGTTTGGAAACCACTGACCTAGATAGAGGGAATAATGACAAACGTCAGCCAGTGCTGTATGACACCGGAGTAATGACATAGGCTACTGGTGACGGAGCACAGACGTGAGGACAGTCCACAGGGTATAGACTGGGACTGGCAGCCCTATTCAGAGTCCGACCCTGACGGATGTGCAGCACTACCCAAAGTGAACTCAATCTACAGCAGCAAGTCTCTCCCTTGCTCCCCCGCAGTATGGGCCAGACTGTCCAGCCCCATTCATCATCATTACCAAAGCATGGGTTCTCAGACGGAATATTTTCACACAATAAGCCTGGGTCAGTTATGTCATTTTGAGGACAGACTCATGTCCCGAAATAGAATCGTCCATCATTGAGATATTTCTAGGACTTTGTTGTACCTAAAGTCTCTAGTTAGTGGATAATCTTCAGTTAAGTCTTTACGATAACTTCAACCCTTGTACATGGTACTATTTTAGTCTTAACACTTGCCTCAGTTTGAATGAATGGCTCTTTATGTAAATACTTATCAGAATTAAACTGAATAACCTTTCATCAAATGGCAAACTACTTCCTGTGTTTTACTCAACGTACAAAACAGCCACCAGTGGCACCCGCTCTCAGCTCACATCAAGTCTGGGAATGGGTGGATGTGATCCAACAACACTTCACCCTGAATCACTAGATAGAAATACACGTCTCCAAAACAGCCGTTTCCCCAGAGGCTCAGGGCAGACATTATAACAGACAGACATTGAGCAGGAGACCACAGGAGAGAGAATGGTGTGCACTGTTTTCAACTGCCATTCAAATGACACCCCTGGTTCATCCATGGTGGGATTTGAATAAAAATGCATTAATAACTGAATATCTGTGATAGAGAGTGGACGATAAGGCCCCCTTTTGTCCTGAACTCGTCAGGGGGAAAAGGCAGTGGTCGCTGGTACCGTGTTAACACTGCACACACTGTTCATCTGTCTACATAGGGTCAGTCATGGAGACCAAGGGACACCATCGTTTGGCTTGGGGCAGGGACAATGTTGTTGACCCTGTTGTGCATTTGGACCACTCCTGAGGGCCAAGTTAGGTCAGCGTTGTTAACATTGGCAGTTTGTCGGAGGTTTGAGGGGTAGGAGGAGGGAGAGGAATGCATTAAAGACCAAGAAGACCAGTCTGAGCTCAGTTCCAGGCACTGAGACATAAAAATAAAAACTGTTCATTCATTCAGATGAACTTGCAGCAGTGCATTTCCTCAGCCCCCATACTTGTTTCACTATTATGTCTCTGCTCTGCAAGCTGTGCCATCATTAAATGGACACCACTGCTAATGCAGAATACACTAATTCAACAGAATGGATGATGGGTTCCTGACTACTTACCATAAGTAGCATTCATACTTTACATTTTATTTGCCACTTTGCAGTTAAGTCAGAGCTTTAAATCCTTTCAGATCCCGTTCCCTGTTCTGACTTGTAGCCTAACACACATCAGTGAATACACCAGACACTAAAACCATGCAAATGGCAACCCAGCTCCAGTGGCTGCTTCTTCCTTGTGAAACAGTCGAAACAATTCTATTCATCTTTTATTTATCAGTTTGCTTGGCAGGCGCCATTATCTAGGGTGACTTGGTCTACATTTTGATTCACTGTGCTGCTCTAGCATGATAGGCTTTCCCTTGATTCCTGGAACTTGGCTCTCAAGACTAAAACCAACTGAAACGGCAAGACTAAGCACTTCCGTGAAGGCATATGGAATACTACCCCTGACAAGCGATTTTTAAACCAATTATTTGTAAGTAAGGGAATTGCATGGAGATTCCATCTGAATTCCCGACATGTCCGCAGTGATTGGCAGGGTATCCGAGGTCCCGTAGAGCATGCTGAGAAATGCTTGGGGACGAGTGACATGGGAAGGGGTTCCATAGCTGAAACTGCGAGACCAGGGGGGAGGGGGTCTGTGAACAGGAGGTGATGTGATGTGGTGTCGCCATGAAAACGTGTCTGATACAAACTTACAAAGTATGCATGAGCAGATGTTCATATCACTCCCAGGTTCACAGCCAGATGCAGATTGGTTTCCATCTCGGGCAGTGGGGCAGTTGAAGGCACTAAGATTAAGGCTTTTATAATGTTCCAAAAATTATCATTTTCCTTTCCCTTAGCCTCGAGTAAGAAATCGCTGCTGTTTGCATTACACCTTGTGCCATCACTTCTAACTTAGATGTTTGCGAAGACTTTGCTTATTCCTAATATTTAGGGATTGAAAATGGTTGAAAAATATACACCTTAAAAAAGATAGAAGCATAAACATAAAATATGGATTGCAAAGTTACCTCACCTTTCTATTTATCGAGTTATTACATAAAACTTAGCAGAATTCCGAAGAATGTGTGATGTAATATGGAGGACCCGGCAAGCCAGCCTATTCTCTGTAATGTAAACTTCAACAGAAATAACTTCAAAAAAGTACAACTTCAAATTAAACCAAATCATTTGCACTCACGACTACTGGTTTCAATGACATTTTCAGCCAACTTACAAGTAAACACTTCACGAATGTATTGTTACAAATCAGCTTGCAAGGTTGCTAGCCAACTAGCCTGCTAACATTAGCCCTACTAGCACTGCATGAGTCAGCCAGTCAACACACAGCTTACATCAACATTAACAGCCTTTTACTGCAGTGGGCTAAATCAGGGCCACACAGAGTTTTTCTTGTTAGTCTTAAATCTACTTTGAAATTAAAGTATACACCTCACACACATGGTTATGGGCTCCAAAACAAGAAAACACCTGTACCATGTCAGATATAAAGTTGAAATGTATTACATTGGGTTTGCATCCCAATATTACACTTCCTTGGATATTACATATCCATCACAGAAGACTGAAATCACACAAAATAATGACGTAGAAATAAGGTTTATTAATTATAAAATGATGAAAAATATGAATAACATTCCACCCATGAGGCCACTATTCATTTGACTGCAGGAAAGGGCTAGAGTAAACCAACGTATTAGAAATACATATCGCTATTAACCAAAAATCTAAAACAATTACTGGTATATGCAGTTCCCTTAGCCAGCAAGCCAACCAGCTAAATGTAGCTATTTTAGCCAGCTAGCTACCCTACCCAGCTAGCTACCCTAGCCAGCTAGCTACCCTAGCCAGCTAGCTACCATAGCCAGCCAACCACCACGGTCAAAATAGCGAAGTAGCTGACGGCAGAGTTAGCTATCAAATTCAAAGAAGACTCAAGAACAGCCTTTCAGGAGGCAGAGTCAGCTAGCTAATCCAATAGCGATTGTGAGACAAATTCACATTGAATTCACCCGGTTTATCGCCATCACTGCTTACATTCATGATGTACCGGTATGTCGGTAGGAAAATAGAGGAAGCAAGCTAGGCACAGCACCTGGATTCAGTGAGTCTCATTCCAAATCCTCACTTCCACTAAGCTATCAAAGTACTCGGAGGTGAAAAGCGCACCGCATAGGGTAGACGTGTGCACAGTTCCCATACTCCAATCTGCTTTGCGTCAACCGGAAAAACCATTCCGACTTCAAAACTTGCTCCTCATTTTTGAGACACAAATTAGTTGTAAGCCCATCCTTGTGGGTATTACTGCACTAGCTACAAATGACAGAAAACTACTAAAACTGCCAAAAGCACAGGAGAAGATTTGCAGTTTTTTTGCATTAATTTAGATGTTTTCTTCTTCTGCTCACCAGTACCAACACTTGGTTTGAAATGTAATTAAATACTTGCATGGCTAATAGCTAACTTTAGCCAGAAGGAACTAGCTAGGTAGCAATAGTGCATTGTGGGTAGCTCCAAATATATCCGGGATTAAGTTAGTTATGTTTTAGCATTTTTACATATTATGTTTGTAGTTCTAGGTAACCAGACGGCTCATCCACATACTTACGTACATATTCCCATTCACCCCATTAGATTTGTGTGTATTAGGTAGTTGTTGGGGAATTGTTAGATTACTTGTTAGATATTACTGCACTGTCGGAACTTGAAGCACAAGCATTTCGCTACACTCGCATTAACATCTGCTAACCATGAGTATGTGACAAATCAAATTTGATTTGACTAAAACTAAGTTAAAGTTTTTGACCACACAGTTGTTACTTTGTAAATATATTTTTTATTAAAAGGTTACTCACCAATCTTGGCTTTCATTTTGCATGCTCCTGTAAACTACACAGGTGCACATCGGTTCTTTTTACATGGAAATGCAGGAATTTTTCCAAATATGCTACATAAAATATTCACACATTTAAATGTATATATTGGAAGATTCCTTATATAAATTCCAACGCCATTGAAAACCCCAGCTGTTCCCCCAGCAGCATCAGGTCATGAGAAAACTCCTTCAACTCTATCTAGGAGGGAGCAGTCACTCAAAGACTGCACTTGTCCTATTGGAGTACTGACCCTGATGACTCACACAAGCCTGGCTGGATGCATTGCCACTCACTTCACCAGCCATGCCATCAAAATTATTCAACCCCAGTTAACCATCTCCTTCCCCTACCAGCCAATGATTCTGGCAGGCACAACATTGCTCTGGATAAGAGCGTCTGCTAAGTGACTTAAATGTAAATGTAAATGTAATTGCTAACAAACATTGGTGGGGTTGTCTAATTGAGACAGCCATGTAAGGAGCAGGGCCTAATCTGTGTTTAAAGGCCCAGTGCAGTCAAAAATATTTAATATATATGTTTCCACACTATAAGTTTGGAATAATACTATAATGCCATTTTAGTTTAAGAGCTGTTTGAAAAGACCTCCTGAAATATCTGCCTGTTTTGGTGGGATGGAGTTTTGGCCTTCCATGGTGACATCACCATGCAGAAAATTAGTTAGACCAATAAGAAAGAGAGTTCCAAACATATAATTAGGAATTTGAATACAAATTGAACAGGATCTCTATGGTTCCAAACCTCTCTGCCAATAACAGACAGTTCAGTCTCACTCCCCACTCGGACCACTCCGACAGTCCTAGCAAAATACTTACTTGAGAAATTTGCCATTGCTAATAAGCCATTGTTTCTTATTGTTTTCATTGAAAATAAACACAGGAAGGTATTTAATTGTTAATCAGAAATTATTTGAATAATTAGATTTTTAAAAATGGCTGCATGGGACTTTTAAGCAGAGGGTGGGTGGGGAGGAGGTGGCTTGTAGCAGGAGGTTAAACCATCAGGACTCCTCCCAGGGTTAATCTATTATCCAGCACCAGCTGCCACCCCCCCCTCCTGCCCCCACCACACCAGCCATTTACAAGCGGCTCCATACTTGGCCTACTGCTCGCTGTGTGCTCCGCTAAGCCACTGGGACCGTAGCACCGGGCATCTCGGTGTAACCTACTGGGGAGCATCCAGCCCCAGGGATCAGGACACAGGTAGTGTGTCACGGAAGATAAAGCCGCTGTGATGGAGGACACGCAGCGGGGACCTCCAAGACTCAGTGGGATTTGCCTCAGGGTCCTGTGAGGGATAGCTGCTGTTGCAAGGTGAGCTTCAGAACATTGAGAGACCATGAAAACCTGGTCTGTTCTCTTTCTTTGCAACATTTTGAACTTATATTTAATTAAGTCCCCGACAGAACTGTCCCACCCCTGAAATGTTGTCTTGGAAGGTGACTGTAGGTTCATGGGTTCAACTTGGTACCGTCCTTCAGGCTTTGCTTCGTCTTGACACCTTGGCAAAGGATGACAAATGGCCACAGCCCTTCCTGGACAGGCCTCTTACCCAGCAGGCCTATAAACCCCCATTAACCCACTTCCTCCATCGCTGCCTTTAAGACGCAAATTGTTTCTTATGTGGTTTCCTCTGCTTCGTCTGCACTGATAGAACAAACAAAAAAAATCTAATTCCCAGCTGGCATCCACCAAATTGCATTTACAGATCAGTGCAGATGAATGAGAGGGAACATAGGGAGGAACAGAAGTGAACAGCCCTGAACAAACAGGAAACTGAGGTGACAAGGTTCCCTATGACCTGGACCATCTATGGGCATGGTCTCCACAAATTTGCCTGCATGAATAGTCACATGATACTTGGAAGCTTATAGTTATAAGGCCCTGATAGATTGTGTTCAGATTTGTATTGGTGTTACTCGCATACTCTTGCTATATGATAAAAGACAAGGCCAGCAGGTTAATGGCAGCTTTACTCAGCCATTGTTGTGGTAGTCATAGACACATGTGCGTTGTGAGCCTGTAACGAAATTTAACATGTTCATATCACATGACTGATTCACTGATTCCTCTCAAGTTATCAAGTAAGCAACAGTGAGTGTTTGAATTAGGGCAATAAAGCAACATTCTAACACTGTGGTAGTCATAGATAGTTGAAGTCGGAAGTTTACATATACCTTAGCCAAATAGATTAAAACTCAGTTTCACAATTCCTGACATTTAAACCTAGTAAAAATTCCCTGTCATTAGGTAAGTTAGGATCACCATTTTATTTTAAGAATGTCCAATATCAGAATAATAGGAGAATTATTTATTTCAGCTCATATTTCTTTCATCACATCCCCAGTGGGTCAGAAGTTTACATGCACTCAATTAGTATTTGGTAACATTGCCTTTAAATTGTTTAACTTGGGTGAACGTTTTTGGTGGCCCTCCACAAGCTTCCCACAGTACATTGGGTGAATTTGGCCCATTCCTCCTGACAGAGCTGGTTGTAACTGAGGTTTATAGGCATCCTTGCTCGCAAACGCTTTTTCAATTCTGCCCATAAATCTTCTATGGGATTGAGGTCAGGGCTTTGTGATGGCCACTCCAATACCTTGACTTTGTTGTTCTTAAGCCATTTTGCCACAACTTTGGGAGTATGCTTGGGGTCATTGTCCATTTGGAAGACCCATTTGCAACCAAGCTTTAACTTCGTGACTGATGTCTTGAGATGTTGCTTCAATATATCCACAATTTTCCTACCTCATGATGCCATCTATTTTGTGAAGTTTTGGAGCAGTGGCTTCTTGCTTTCTGATCGGCCTTTCAGGTTATATAGATATAGGACTCGTTTTACTGGGGATATAGATACTTTTGTACCCGTTTCCTCCAGCATCTTCACAAGGTCCTTTGCTGTTGTTCTGGGATTGATTTGCACTTTTCGCACCAAGGTACGTTCAGCTCTAGGAGACAGAACGCGTCGGCTGCGTGAACCCATGGTGTTTATACTTGCTTACAATTGTTTGTACAGATGAACGTGGTACCTTCAGGCATTTAGTAATTGCTCCCAAGAATGAACCAGATTTGTGGAGGTCTGCAAAAAAAAATTCTGAGGTCTTGGCTTATTTCTTTTGATTTTTCCATGATGTCAAGCAAAGGTCAGTCTTGAAATACAGCCACAGGTACACCTCCAATTGACTCAAATTATGTCAATTAGCCTATCAGAAGCTTCTAAAGCCATGACATCATTTTCTGGAATTTTCCTAGCTGTTTAAAGGCACAGTCAACTTAGTGTATGTAAACTTCAGACCCACTGGAATTTTGATAGTGAATTATAAGTGAAATAATCTGTCTGTAAACAATTGTTGGAAAAATGTATTCGGTCATGCACAAAGTAGATGTCCTAACCGACTTGCCAAAACTATAGTTTTTTAACAAGACACTTGTGGAGTGGTTGAAAAACAAGTTAATGACTCCAACATAAGTGTATGTAAACTTCCGACTTCAACTGTATATGGATAAACTGGTAGTTATATCACGACTGATTCACTCTTATTTCTCTCAAGTTGTAAGTTAAGTAATAGAGTGATTTCAATTAAGGCAATAAAGCAACACTGCTGAAAGATACTAGGCTACCTTTTAGAAAGGTTACCATTCACACAACACCTTACACAGAAGTGAAACTGCCTACAACAGACTTCTTAAATCACAGACTTTCACTAGCTAGCACAGTTCCCACAGCTTCCATTTCGCAAGAGTAGCATTCACACTTCCTTTTCCTGTGGGCTTGTGAGAAACCTCAGATGAGACCACAGAGTTCCGCGTCGCCCCGGCTTGTCACACCAGCTGCAGACACCGTGCCCTTTGGATGGGGTGTCATCCGAGATGGGGGGGGTGACCTCACTAGGGGCGGCTGCAGCACTTAGGGTTGACAATAGGGCCGGGACAATACCAGTATCTTTATTTAACTAGGCAAGTCAGTTAATAACAAATTCTTATTTACAATGACGGCCTACTCCGGCCAAACCCGGACGACGCTGGACCAATTGTGCACCGCCCTATGGGTCTCCCAATCACGGCCGGATATGATATAGCCTGGATTCGAACCAGGGAATGTTGTGACGTCTCTTGCACCGAGATGTGCCTTAGACCACTGCGCCATTCGTGACACTCGTTATTAGTTTTGTGGCAAGGAAACAAACAAGAAGCGGATTGGAAACAAACACTATTGTTCAGAGGCACATTTATTTATTGTCCAAGCTATATTGAACTACGGGTATTTACTCATGAGTGCATTCTTCAACAACATGGGTAGCTAGTAATTCTTTGTGCCTAGCTAGTTATCCAGTTAACCCTACTGACTTACTGTGGCTTTGGGACTTACTCACTGAACTGTCTTCAAGCCAGGACAATGGCAATAGAGACGAAACAATACACAAAGCAACCATTTTACTTCACAACTATGAGCTAGCTCTATGAGAATCATAATAACAGGCAAAAATTGTATTTTTTTCCCCACATGGTTTACATATTTGTTTTGCATACTTTCCGTGGAAGCTTGCACGGGTCAATGCATACTTCAACATATGTACAAACGGAATAAAGCATTCAAGAAGGGCCCTCTGTGCTCCGTTTCGCAATCTTTGATTTGGACTCATACACCGACCCTCCCGTGATCTAATTTGCGTGCTTGGAGCACAGTAGTATGCATTTTGAGAAACAAAATACACACAACAGGTTTTTAAAAAGGACCAGAGTATTGTCTGCTTTGTGTTACAATTTTTGACATGGAAAAAAAATATTCATTACTGGTATCATCACAGACCTTGTTGAAAACACTGTTCTAATGGACCAGTGGAGCATCAATGTATCAGGGGACCCACATTTTTAGTGAGGTGGTTTAGGTACTTTGATGTTCCAAAAGTTGTCAGTTAGTGACGGCTGTGTTTCCGTGTTATTTTCACCCCAATAAACGTGGATAGAGCTCAACCACCAAGTGAAATGCCGAATATTTCAGCTTTGTAGCCAAGAGGAGGTCCATAGTGACAAACTCCAAAAGCTGTGGAGGAAAGTGCTCTGTAAATGTACACCACAGTTCTCTAAACAAGCTGCTCAGTTAGTGGCACAACAGCAAAGACTACACAGAGCATTACAATATCGCTCAATGGACTGTTTTCACTCAGGGGGAACCGTCTCTCTGTGTGGTGTATGGAAACAGTCTTTTAGTTCAGGTACCTTTGCTTCTTGGATACAGGAACAATGGTGGACATCTTAAAACAAGTGGGGACAGCAGACTGGGATAGGGACAGATTGAATATGGACATAAACACTCCAGCCAGCTGGTCTGCACATGTTCTGAATGCCGGCAGCCTTGGGGGGTAAACACGCTTAAAATGTCTTACTCACGTCGGCCACGGAGAACGAGAGCTCACAGACCTCGGGGGTGGCCTGTGTCACCAGCACCATGTTATTCTCAAAGCGGGCGAAGAAGGTGTTTAGCTTGTCCGGGAGCGAGACAGTGTCGGCGACGTGGCTGATTTTCCCTTTTATAATACGTGATTGTCTGGAGTCCCTGACACATACGTCTCATGTCTGAGCCGTTGAATTGCCACTCCACTTTGTCTCCGTACTGACGTTTTGCCTGTTTGATTGCCTTATGGAGGGAATAACTCAACGGCAACACGGAACACGTCCCCAGCACGTGTGATAAAAACAGTCTTGAAGCATGGATTCCAATTGGTCAGACCAGCGTTCAGTAAACCTTAAACGGGAAGTACCCGAGTTTCTGCCTATAGGAAGGGAACAGGGTCATGATCTGATTTGACGAAGGGAGGGCAGGGTCTCTTAGCCATGCTGGAAGGACGAGTGACAATGGTCGAGAGTTTTTGAAGCACTGCAGGCGATGTGTTGATAGAACTTTGCAAGCGTTTCCCTTTTAGATTATCTTCATTAATAACCAACATTTCAGTTAAATCGTTCAGCACTACAGCCTACATTTTCAATACATTTCGGTAGAAATATGTAAGGGTGCAACAGCAAATCTGTAAAAGTCATGGGGCACAGCTAAGTTTAAAGCTAAGTATTTAAGCTGCCACCATGTGACCATTGTGTTTCAATTCGGAAATGAGAGGGTATCGACTACACATGTGAAGGTCTCTCCCCTGGAGAGTCAGAATGTACACAGTGGGTCCTGATATTACAACAGATATATGGAAAAACTGTGTCCACACCACATTGGACATTTATTTACAGCGTAAATATGTATATAGTATTTATTTGTAATGACCGTTTAATTTACTTCACTTCCTTCCTCCTATGGACATTCCCAAACAGACTCATACCCTGCGCACATGACTGTACATATTATTTACTTGGTCTAATTAACTTCTATTTATTTTAGTTTTCATTTGACCTGCTCTGTTATAATTTCAGCGTAAAGTGAAAATAAATCAATAAACTATCACTGTGAAATTCCATAAGAATGCCAAAACCCTGTTCATCAACTATTCCTCACTGCTACACAGAGTCGTCACACACACAGGGCCCGTTGAACAGCTGAGAGGCCAATGCGGTTGGGGCACCGGGTGTGACAGATCCAAATGTGTGTGGCACGTGGTGATCTTGTGCAGGGTCCCATCATCCCACCCGCATCGCTTGGCAACAGGGCCACAATCGCAACAGAACTACATTACCCATCCAGGTGCGTGGGGATGTTAATACCACACTGAGCCATTTTCCACTGCGGAGGCCTCATGCATGCGAGGAAGGCTTTGAGGGAAATGCTTGGGAGCCAAACGGCTAGGCCTAATCTGTGTCATGCCTGCGGCCTAGCGCCTGGGAGCAGAGGAGGGGAGAAAGCCCACACGTCTGGTGTTGGGGGAGGATATTAGCAGGAATGAATGGAATTCTCTATGGTCATGCCATGGCTGCAAGCCAGGAGACTCCTGTTCCCCTGTAACATTAACTTTTGTATTTTTTTTTAAACAGACCTTAGCTCAACAAGTAAGATTCCATTTCAAACTTGCCAAATATCTCATTAGTAAGCAAAAACACAGGGCAGTAAAGTAAGAATGAAAGACAGAGGAATCCCTTTCCAAACACTGCCTTTGTTCCAATAACATCACTCCTCTTGTTACGCTGCATCAATGGGAGTTAGCGCTTGAATATCCTCCATTCTGAGAGGCATTCCTGAATCCTGACAAGCCACGTCCTGTCTCTGTTCAGTCTGCCTGTGAAGAGCGGGGTGTACGCCTGTGATGCAACAGCCCTGTTGTGAGGTATGTTTTGAGTCAGGGTGGCCCTGGGAGAGAAGATGCCTCATGCAATAAACACACCGAGCCAGTCGGGGAAATGGGAGTTGTCAGGCAGCAAAAACTAAAACACTGAGAACAGAGGACATACCAGACATATCCTCAGTAATAGGAGTCGCCGCCTCCCTTTCTGCAGATTCCTTATGAAGAATAGACCTCCTAAACTCAACCATTATGAAGAAGTAGACACGGAAAAGAGCACCTTCATTTCCCTGAGATTGGGCCTCAAGTCTTAAATATGTCAGTGTTGTAAGTCATTGTGTGAAATGGATCATTATGGATAGGCACCTCAAATGTAATAGTGATCATGGGCTAGGTCCTATGATGAGAGTTGTTTCAGAGTGACTGACTGATAGGAATGATGATTCTATCCTGGCTCTGAGCTGCATTCATTTGCTGCAGTAAGAGGGTGGGGCCTGTTAACGTTTGGCTTGGCATGCCTGCACAGCGGAGCATTCTGAAAGGTAAGCAAGAAACCACACTTAACAATTATTACCCCTCCCCAGGACATCCACAGCGAGTGTGGTCACAATATTTAACGTATCATTAAAAAAAGGGAAAAACAGCACGTGTTACACAATATCTTGATTGAATTGAGGCTTATAAAAGTAAAGGTTTTCTGAAAGTGGGTGACGCACGTACAGTTAATGGCAGTCTAACATGAGGCATCTATTATTGTGTTGTTATGGTATTAGTTAATATTATTGTTAGTATGATGTTATTATGATGTGTTATTATGTTGTATGGATGTATAGATGTCAGATAGTCTAACATGAGGCATATTATTATTATTATTGTGTTATTATGTTATGGTATTAGTTACTATTATTGTTATTATTATGTTATTATGATATGTTATTATGATATGTTATTATGATATGTTATTATGTAGTAACTGTAGTAACACTTCCAGAATGTAAAGGGCTATAGGGAGCAGCTGTTCCACAGAAGAGGGACTAAGAATGAGAAACTCAGGATGTGTAATGCAATCATGATTTTCAGAAGGCAATCACCGACTATTATGTTGGCCTCTGCCCAAATTAAAAACCACCATTGTTTAAATTTAAAAAATCAATTTGAACACCAAATATAAAAAGGTGATGCTTATTTTGTGTGAGAGTGAGAATGCACAAGAGGAGACGCAGTGGTAAAATGGAGTCTCCATCCTTTCAATGGCTGGCCGATAAGACCAATAGCATTTCACAATATTTTTGACGGTATTTTTAGTTTCTGAATAATACAAGTTCTAGATTGGCTTTATGAGTAGTGAGTGATCCTAGGGGTGAGCAATGCACATTCTAGGTGATTTCAATGGGTCTTTCTACATTCTGATTATGTTATACTGTTTAAATCAAATTTAAACCAAAAAGATAATCAGCATTTATCCATTTTCGGGACACTCATTTGAGATTATTTCCACACTACCGCGTAGCATACTACCAGATACCCATACACTTCCAGTCACTGCGTTAATGTTACTTAGCATTGGCTAGCAAAACTACCTCTAACTTCCTTCATACTTGAACACAAGATATGAAAATGGTATCCACGAGTTCATTTGACTCTGGTGAACTAACTATCCTCTTTTTGTTCCTCAACTCCTCAAATTGCAGGAAAAGCAGAAGCTACTAAAAACGAGAGTATCAATGAACATTGATTCTGGAAAATGTATGCTCAGTTTGACGAGCTCAGCATTGCGATACCACATAGCGCTAGCAGCTTTTTAGCCAAAGACTGTTACACTAGCTGTCTAGTCTGTTGTATAAATGTGCAATGAGCGTTAAAAAAACTATTATATTAGGAATGGGCAACTCATTCTCATTCAGAAATAAGGTATTTCACAAAATCTTAATTTTCTCAAAAATGTTGTGCACAAATGTATTTAAATCTGTTAGCGAGCATTTCTCCTTTACCAAGATACCCCAATTCAATTTACCTGTGTTGCATATCAAGAAGCTGATTATACAATATGATTATTACACAGGTGCACCTTGTGCTGGGGACAATAAAAGGCCACTAAAATATGCAGTTTGTCCCAACACAAAGCCACAGATGTCTCAAGTTGAGGGAGCATGCAATTGGTATGCCGACTGCTGGAATGTCCACCAGAGCTGTTGCCAGATAATATAATGTTCATTTGTCTACCATAAGCCGCCTCCAGCAGACAACAATAACAATTGTATTTTATCGATGTCAGTTTGAATGCACAGAGATACTGTGACAAGACCCATTGTCGTGCCATTCACCCGCCGCCATCACCTCATATTTCAGCATGATAATGCACGGCCCCATGTCACAAGGATCTGTACATAATTCCTGGAAGCTGAAAATGTCCCAATTCTTCCATGGCCTACATACTCAGACATGTCATTCAATGAGCATGTTTGGGATGCTCTGGCTAGACGCGTGCGACAGCATGTTCCAGTTAGAGCCAATATCCAGCAACTTTGCACAGCCATTGAAGGGGTGTGAGACAACATTCCACAGGCCAATATCAACAGCCTGGTCAACTGTAAAGGAGATGTGTCACCCTGCATGAGACAAATGGTGGTCAGACCAGATACGGACTGTTTTTCTGATCCACGCCCATACATTTTGTAAGGTATACAACAGATGCATATCTGTATTCCTAGTCATGTGAAATCCATATATTAGGGCCCAATTAATTTATTTCAATTGACTGATTTCCTGACATGAACTCTTTACACTTTAATTGTTGCATATTGCATTTACATTTTTGTTCAGTGTATAGAAATAGATAATCGCCCATAAATTGGAGAAAATAATCAGCCAGCCATTGTAAGAACCAACGTTTTGGTCAGTGTTTCCCAGGGGAACCTTTCGTCTTCTTCCTAAAAATGTATTATTTTACTTCATGTAGCTAACATATTCATGCTTTGCCTATTCCTCTTTGATTTAGGATATACTTGCACAGACAACATGACGATTGAGGCCTACACCAGCAATGGTATCAGGCTGTATTAGCTAGCTATGTTTGCTACGACTCAGTACATTTATTAGCTAGCCAGCTGATTAGCATTAGCAGCTAAAACGATTTAATTTAGCCACAACTTGCTTAGAAAAAAAGACCAAACTAGCTGTTTTCAGATCGTAAGATACACAAACTAAGTGTAGGAAGCAAAGTGTAAAGCAGTATTTTTGTCGGCAACATCTTTCTGCATCTGCTGCATTGACTATGCAGACTGAAGACAACTGCAAGTGGTTTCGTGGTCAATCAACAACTACAATCCTTGAGTGACAGGAGGCGGGACTTAGCGAGAGAGAGAGTAAGAGCGATGACTAAAGTAGCGGAGTAAACTATAAAAAATTAAATGGACGTTACACACAGCGGAGTGGCGTATCACATTTAACATACCAAACATCGAAATACTGTGCATCAACCGGTCCGTGTATCAATACGCTTTATATAGTCAAATACGGTATAAGCTTTACCGCCCAGCCCAGGTTTGGATTTGACAAAGATAAACTAGCGCTGCTCCCAAGGGTGCATGCTGGAAATCAAGTCGCAGCAGAATCCTACGTAGATACTCACCACTGACTGCAAATAGTCATTCATATTTTTATCTTATCCTCCATGGAGTTGGCTGTAATAGCCCTGTTGTCCAAGTGGCAATGGGGCAATAAACACCTGCACAGCAGTCTCCTTCTCCCACTGACCTTGGCAGCTAATTCACTCAGCTACAGTTCTTGCTGCTCAGGTGCACAGGAATCTGGGCTCTACCTGGGTATACTAATGGGAGAAGGCCACTTCAAGCATATCAATTTAATAACGCCATCGATATACAACACACAGGTTGATTGTTGTAAAGTGTGTACATGTGTTTATTAACACAGAACATTCACAAGACCTGAATTTCAAAGAAAATTGTTGGTGAAGCAAACTGCAATTCATCAACATCTGCTATTCAGCAATTGTTCAAGGGGACTTTTAAGGCTAAATATGTGATGTGGCCACTGGAATTAAGGGAGTGGAGTAGAGGCTGCCAGAAGGTTACAGTGTGAACTTGCTGCACTGGTCAATATTAGAGGGTGAGGCGCGGTCAATATGTCTGTCACTGATAATGAGGGGCAGACCACACGGCTGCCCTTCGGTGAACTAGCTAGACTCCCAGACGCTCAAGCCCTTGACCAATGTCTTTGCTGAGATCAAACTTTGCTTTGTCAGTGCCAGAGTAATAAATACATGAACCTTGGTGGATATCAAAGGTCCAATACACTTATCTTAAAATTAACAGAGGTGTAAAAGGATGGGAGGACTGAAAAATCACAAACCTCCACTAAGGTATTTAGCCTGTTGGGCAGATGACAGGCTCCTTTTGACAGAGTAGAATCTTCATGGTTTGTGTTAAGTAGGACAAGACGTGGGCAAAACATTTGCTACAGAAAACTAAAATAAGTATTTTTCTAGGACAACTTTGAGCAGGCTAGTAAGCTAGCCTACCTCCCCATTTGAAAACACTTTTACCCATTTTGTGTGGACTGAACACAACCCTGATGTGTTGGATCAAACCAAAACCACATAGACAAAGTTCAGTCTCGTGGACCTCCCTGTCACAAATCATGTGTAGGGCTTTGGGGACTGTTCATTATGCAAGGGTATCATTTGGCGGTCCTGGTTGAGTTCCAAAAGGACCATTCACACACAGGCCAAGGCTGAACCAAACAAGCCCAGAGGTTAGGCTTAGGCTAGAGGAGGATTGGTCTTGGATAGTCAAAACAGAGTTGTGGCACCTGCTGATCATAGCTCCGAGGACAGCAACAGTCTTACATTATAGTAATTCTGCAGACGCTCTTACTCAGAGCAATTAGGGGTAAGTGCCTTGCTCAAGGGCGTAACGAGAGATGTTCACCTAGTCAGCTCGGGGAATCGAACCAGCGACCTTTCAGTAACTGGACCCAATGCTCTTAACCGCAAGACTACCTGCCGCCCTACATCTTTTCGGGAGCAGACACACCGGGGTGTAATCTCATTACTGACGTCAATGAAATGCCAAGGGAAGAGAATCCTCTCATTGTGTTGGAGGACTGCAGCCAAAAGACCAGGTTGGACTACGTGTCTGGATTGGGGCAGATTGTGTGTGTGTGTGTGTGTGTGTGTGTGTGTGTGTGTGTGTGTGTGTGTGTGTGTGTGTGTGTGTGTGTGTGTGTGTGGGTACTGTGAGCAGCCTCGGTGAGCCATGGTGCATAAAGACTGTTTCACAAGTTGGGTCCTGATATAAAACATGAGGAATTCTGGCACTGAGAAAAGGTTGCTTGTTATTCATTCTGAAAAATAACAAGTAGCCTAGTAGGTTAAGTTAATAACTGTAGCCTCAAATTGGAACAGTCCTCCATTAACCTCGACCTGGAAAGTATAAACCTGAGGTTATGAGTCCCATCACCTGATTCTGAACACCAGTCCTTAGGCTCAACCTGGAGACGGTTACATTTGTATAACAGCTCTGACAAACAAAAAAGTAAACAATACCTGATAGGACAGAAGAAACGTCAAAAATAGGCAACTGGTTTCTTTAACAAACACAATCTTTTTGAGTTGCACTGTTTGTAATCTGAGACCAAGCACTGAGTCACTGTAGATACAGTCCAATAAACAGTACATTCACCTCTGTAAGAGAATATTAACCAGGCAA
>NC_060184.1:11019546-11024546 GCF_021184085.1 Oncorhynchus gorbuscha
CCTAAGCACACAGCCAAGACCATGCATGAGTGGCTTCGGGACAAGTCTTTGAATGTTCTTGAGTGCCCCAGCCAAAGCCCGGACTTGAACGCGATCAAACATCCCTGACAGAGCTTGAGAGGATCTGCAGATAAAAATGGGAGAAACTCCCCAAATACAGGTGTGCCATGCTTGTAGCGTCATACCCAGGAAGCCTCGAGGCTGTAATCACTAACAAAGGTGCTTCCACAAAGTACTGAGTAAAGGGTCTGAATACTTACGGAAATGTTATATTTAAATTTTATTTTCTCTATTTTTTGTGAAAAATAAATAAAAACTTGCTTTTGCTTTGTCATTATGGGGAATTTAGTGTAGATTGATAAAGGAAAAAAACTATTCCATCCATTTTAGAATAAGGCTGTAACAAAATGTGGATAGAGTCATGGGGTCTGAATACCTTCCGAATGCACTGTATGTATGCATGTACTGTACGCGTGTATATTCAGGTAACTGTCAAAATAATGGAAACACTTCAGTATTTGAGGGATACAAAGTTTAATGAATGCAGGGGCTTCCACACAGGTGTGGTTCCTCAGTTAAGTAGTGTCCCTTCCCTGCACTCAAATGACTAAATCTTCCTCTAGTGGCCTCATGGGTGGAATGTTATTATCATTTTCAAAAAGTCATGATTAATCGACATTATACAATTAAAAAAATATACACTACAGTTCAGAATTTTGGCGTCACTTAGAAATTGTTGTTTTTGCTTTTCTTTCAAAAACAAAACCATTTCTAAGTGACCCTAAACGTTTGAACGGTAGTGTATATCGTGTCAAACGGTTTTTGATATATTTCAGTCTTCTGTGATCTATATAAAATTGAATATTGGGATGCAAATTCAACATTGAATGAATTTCAACTCTATATCTGACATGGTACAGCCCATAACCATGTGTGTGATGAGGTGTATACTGTCATTTCAATGTAGATTTGTTTAATACAATGAAGAAACACTCGGTGTGACCCTGATTTAGCCCATTGCAGTAATTATTATGCAATTAACATCCCATCATGCAAAGGGCCATGTATAAAATGCCAGGCAGGCCATTATGTTGTCTACCTTGGCTATGCCCCCATGGGATGAAACTTCCCCAATCCAGAGGGTACAAGTGGTCACTGAATGGTTTAGTAAGCATGAAAACAATGTAAGCCAAATGCCATGGCCATCTCAGTCACCAGATCTCAGTTGAACACTTATGGGAGACTCTGGTGGAGCGCCTGAGACATCGTTTTCCAACACCATCAACAAAACACCAAATTATGGTATTTCTTGTGGAATAACTCCAATAGAGTTCCAGACTCTTGTAGAATAAATGCCAAGGTGTATTGAAGCTGTTCTGGCAGGTGGTGGCCCAACGCCCTAGTAGGACAATTGATGTTGGTGTGTCCTTTATTTTGGCAGTTACCTGTATGTATATATGAATGTATAGTACACACACACACACACACACACACACACACACACACACACACACACACACACACACACACACACACACACACACACACACACACACACACACACACACACACACACACACACACACACACACACACACACACACACACACACCCAAACACACACACACACACAAACACACACACACCCAAACACACACACACACACACACACCCAAACACACACACCCAAACACACACACCCAAACACACACACACACACACACACACACACACACACACACACACACACACACACACACACACACACACACACACACACACACACACACACACACACACACACACACACCCAAACACACACACACACACACCAAACACACACTACACACACACACACACACACACACACCCAAACACACACACACACACACCCAAACACACACACACACAAACACACACACACCCAAACACACACACACACACCCAAACACACACACACACCCAAACACACGCACACACACACACACACCCAAACACACAAACACACACACACACACACAAAGAGCCTACATGGAAAAGTTCTATGGGAATCTCATGAGAGAAATCCCAACAGTCAATACATGACTAGACACAACATTACTGACAGGTTTATTGTCCGTTTGGAATGTGGAGTTAGCGTGTTGGATTAGTAAAATAATATTACCTGAAATATGGACAGACAATGATCGTGTTGTTTCTACATCATGTCTGAGCAATTTCATTTCAATCACTTGTGACTGGACATTTTTTCAAACAGCAACCAGAACAATGGAACCAATCCTCAAGCTATTCAGTCTTACAGTATTTGTATTCAACCAATGCAATATTGTAACAAAAAGATTAGTCGTGTCTGAAACATTAAGAACAGGGAGGGAGAACAGCCCTAACTCGACCGGTGTTGCAGGAAGTTCCTGCCTGTTCGCCAGACATTCCTTCACTGACAGGGAGGGGAGGGGGGAGCACCAAAAGATCTGACTCAACATGCCCGGCCTGAGGTTGAGCGTGTGTTTGTATGTCTGTGTTCGTGTACGTTGCATTATTGTGTTTTGGTTGTGGTGGTGGAGGGGGGATATCTCTCTCTATGTGTGTGTGTGTGTGTGTGTGTGTGTGTGTGTGTGTGTGTGTGTGTGTGTGTGTGTGTGTGTGTGTGTGTGTGTGTGTGTGTGTGTGTGTGTGTGTGTGTGTGTGTGTGTGTGTGTGTGTGTGTGTGTGTGTGTGTGTGTGTGTGTGTGTGTTGGTTGTAAATAGCCTTTTAAGGGCAAAAAGCTTGGTGGAAGTATTAGTGGAGCATCAGTCTACTGACAACTACTCTACTGACAACTACTCTACTGACAACTACTCTACTGACAACTACTCTACTGACAACTACTCTACAGACAACTACTCTACTGCTGACAACTACTCTACTGACAACTACTCTACTGATAACTACTCTACTGACAACTACTCTACTGACAACTACTCTACTGACATGACAACTACTCTACTGATAACTACTCTACTGACAACTACTCTACTGACAACTACTCTACAGACAACTACTCTACTGCTGACAACTACTCTACTGACATGACAACTACTCTACTGATAACTACTCTACTGACAACTACTCTACTGACAACTACTCTACTGACAACTACTCTACTGACATGACAACTACTCTACTGATAACTACTCTACTGACAACTACTCTACTGACAACTACTCTACAGACAACTACTCTACTGACAACTACTCTACTGACAACTACTCTACTGACAACTACTCTACTGACATGACAACTACTCTACTGACAACTACTCTACTGATATCTACTCTACTGACAACTACTCTACTGACAACTACTCTATTGACAACTACTGTACTGACAACTACTCTACTGATATCTACTCTACTAACAACTACTCTACTGACAACTACTCTACTGACAACTACTCTACTGACAACTACTCTATTGACAACTACTCTACTAACAACTACTCTACTAACAACTACTCTACTGACAACTACTCTACTGACAACTACTCTACTGACAACTACTCTACTGACAACTACTCTACTGACAACTACTCTACTGACATGACAACTACTCTACTGATAACTACTCTACTGACAACTACTCTACTGACAACTACTCTATTGACAACTACTCTACTGACAACTACTCTACTGACAACTACTCTACTGACAACTACTCTACTGACATGACAACTACTCTACTGATAACTACTCTACTGACAACTACTCTACTGACAACTACTCTACTGACAACTACTCTACTGACAACTACTCTAATAACAACTACTCTACTGACAACTACTCTACTGACATCTACTCTACTGACAACTACTCTACTGACAACTACTCTACTGACATGACAACTACTCTACTGACAACTACTCTACTGACAACTACTCTACTGACAACTACTCTACTGACATGACAACTACTCTACTGACAACTACTCTACTGACAACTACTCTACTGACATGACAACTACTCTACTGACATGACAACTACTCTACTGACAACTACTCTACTAACATGACAACTACTCTACTGACATGACAACTACTCTACTGACAACTACTCTACTGACAAATACTTTACTGACAACTACTCTACTGACAACTACTCTACTGACAACTACTCTACTGACATGACAACTACTCTACTGACAACTACTCTACTGACAAATACTCTACTGACAACTACTCTACTGACAACTACTGTACTGACAACTACTCTACTGACAACTACTCTACTGACATGACAACTACTCTACTGACAACTACTCTACTGACAACTACTCTACTGACAACTACTCTACTGACATGACAACTACTTTACTGACAACTACTCTAATAACAACTACTCTACTGATAACTACATGACAACTACTCTACTGACAACTACTCTACTGACAACTACTCTACTGACGACTACTCTACTGACAACTACTCTACTGACATGACAACTACTCTACTGACAACTACGCTACTGACAACTACTCTACTGACAACTACTCTACTGACATCTACTCTACTGACAACTACTCTACTGACAACTACTCTACTGACATGACAACTACTCTACTGACAACTACTCTACTGACAACTACTCTACTGAAAACTACTCTAATAACAACTACTCTACTGATAACTACATGACAACTACTCTACTGACAACTACTCTACTGACAACTACTCTACTGACATGACAACTACTCTACTGACAACTACTCTACTGACAACTACTCTACTGACAACTACTCTACTGACAACTACTCTACTGACATGACAACTACTCTACTGATAACTACTCTACTGACAACTACTCTACTGACAACTACTCTACAGACAACTACTCTACTGACAACTACTCTACTGACATGACAACTACTCTACTGATAACTACTCTACTGACAACTACTCTACTGACAACTACTCTACTGACAACTACTCTACTGACAACTACTCTAATAACAACTACTCTACTGA